>NC_086339.1:10203755-10503755 GCF_032445375.1 Bacillus rossius redtenbacheri | reverse complement strand
GAAACGTCGGTGAAATCTTCGCTTTAGACGCGGCTAGAACCCAGAAGCCAAGCAGATTCAGAAAATGGCCGCGAACGCTTGCGATCCTTAATAATTTATGGTTAAAACTTGATAGGCCTGTATTGAAACTACCAGATTTTGTTTAAAGTGTGTTTGCGCTACGCTCATAAAATTGGTTTGAGACTGGCTGTTTGTTTAGCGATGTGCTTCCCGTGGAAGCAAAATGGTTCCATTCGATTTGATTGTGCACCAAAAAGCTGTAATTATGACGTCATTAGGAATATCGGGTGAAGGATTCGCTCTAAAGATACAACTTGGCAAGAATCTCTTGTTAAAAGCATTTTCACGCGGTCAAATATTTCAATCCACTGAAATATGTCTTTTGAAAAGTATAAAAACTCTTTAAAGATTTCATTCAATGAAATTTTAAAGTGTTTATTTGGTTTGTTTGTTAAGGCATCACGCAAAAATTACGTCAATCTATCTTTTATTGTAAGTAATTCCTACATTATAAATCGTTACATAATTCCTCTCCTAAGGGAGGTTCACGATTAAAAATAAACATAATATCCCCGAATTTAATCAAACGGAAGTTTAGATACCGGGCATTAATAGTAAACAAACAAAAACCGCCATCTACTTTTTACCATTTTTCGAAATTATATTCTTAAAAGATTAAAATGGGTGCGTTAGGTTTTATGAAGAAAAATGTATATCTTGAAATCTAGCAGAGCAAGAGGTAAGAAAATGAATATGAATAACATGCGTGAAAGGTTAGGAAATGCATTGTTGTTGTTGTTGTTGTTTTTTTTGTTTTTTTTTTTTAAATTTGACCACTATAGAGGTGAAAATAGGGAAGCTTTGGTGTAGTACCAAGTAGATCTCCAAAACAAATCAAGCAAAAGTTAAGACACTCAACAAAATAATATACATTCTTGGTAACATTCTGATTTTTTTTTTTCATTTTTAGAAATTTTACCTGTAAGGACGTGAAATTAGGGCCGTGTACTTTAAAAGTAAAAAAAAAATTAATATAGTCGAGGCGATGTTAAGTTATTGAGTGTGAGTTATAAACATACTAACACTATAAACTTCTTTATACGTACTATATTCCGAAATTGCAACTCTAAGGGGTGAATTTATATAGAAAAATGTTTGCATCGGAACTTTCCAAGCGAGAGGTAAGAAACTAGGCATGAAAATGTGAAGGGAAAAAAATGTGTGTGTGTGCAAGTCACACACGGTAGAAGTGAAACTTCTGAAAAGTCCCTGATTAAAAATACTTATTGAAAAGTATTGAAAAAACAAGTAAATAAAATAATGAATATTATAAATTAAAATAGAACAATAAAATAGAACAAGTACGTATTTAAGCTAATTTCACGACGCTCACACTGTTTACTTCGCTGCATAGCAAGAATACCACGCGCATGTGCTTGGGATCTACCGACTCACTCTTTTTCTCTCTCCTACTTTCTACCTTTGTGTATCTTTCTTTCTCTCTCCCTCTTGCGTTGGAATATTGGACGCTACTCGTTGCTAACGCTCGCGCATGCGTTCGAGTGCCACGCATTCACTCTCACTCTGTCTCTTTCTATTCCCCCTCCCCAGGAGCGTTGAACATTTAACGCAACCTTGTTGGAAGTCGCATTAGAAGTTTCACTTCAAAAAAAGTTGAGTGCACAGGCCTTAAGTAGTTCCGTAACATTCAGTTTGAAATTTTTAAAATAAAGTAGTATGATAAAATGCCCATTGGATTGTGTTAAAGAGCTGGAACTAATAGCTAACAAAAAGTAGGCATTACACGTGATCTGATTTTTTTTCTCTCCTTCGAGCAAAAACATAATGAGAGAAGTAGTTTCTTGTAATGAACGTGTAATTATAAAACCCTACAGCGAAACTTTGCGCTAAGCAGAGGCACCGATTCGTACACCCAGCATTCCACTGAGATATTGCTTTACGTGTTAAAAATGCTTTCAGGCACGATTAAGGCACATTTCACATCGCTTTAAAACAAATGTCACACTGTGCACGTGAAAGAGTACAGAGAAGAATACTGTCGGATTAGAAGAAAGAGCACGGAAAACTTGTACGATGAGGTAAATCGGTAGTGGGATAAATCAAAGGTAGAATTTACAATTTTTTTTTTTTTTTCAAAGTTTCATATGACCTCTTGCTTTTATGTAAAATATGCCAAAATGGCAAAATAAAAAAGTTTCCGTTGAAATATAGACTATAACAATAATATACAATATATTATAAGACTCCTAACAAAAAATGAATCATATTTGTCTATGAATCTATATCCAAATGTGATTTTTTATTGTAAAACATTTTGTTGCCTTATTTTTTTTTTTCAGTGAAAATTTATTTCATATAAAATTTTAGGTCTTCTTTGAGCACCAATTTACCACAACTTTTTAACATAAATCAAAATAGTGTTTGGAGTCATATTTGGGGTAAATTGAAGGCCATTTTCTTGTTAATTTTCTTAACATTCCATAACAATATTAGTTTGATAGAATAACTTTATTACTATAAAAGTGTCTATAAGAGGGAACATTACAACAGTGTGGCCACGATTTTTACTAAACTGTCCAATGATTTTCCTCATTTTATACTACAGTAAGTTTGTGAGTGTGTGTTTATTATTATTTTTTTTTGTTTATAGCAACCAAACACTATAACCATCCAGAAATTCAAGTCTGCAATAAACTTTTTGTACTTTATTCTTATATATCAATATTATGTTCATCTCTTTGCGAAACACAGTGAAGTATGATTTTGAAAGTGATATAATTTAAATGACCGAATCTTCCGATAGGCATAGCTTTTAAGGGGCTTGACTCTGTATAGTTCCCATTTTTAATTATTTGTCCTATTTTTTTTTTTTGGGGGGGGGGGGGGGGAAATTACGAGGGCATTATCTTCCCCAGCCCAAAGCGATATGGGTTCGATTCCCGACCGAGTCCAACATAGATTTTAGAAAACAGGAAATATGGCCACGTTGCCCGAACTAGTTTTCACTGGCCAGTCCTTTTCACCAACCAATGCAGTCTATCGTTACTCCTTCTCATTGTCTCATCCCTCAACTATATCAGACTTGAGTTTTAGCGTGTATCTAAATAGTGATACACTGGAACTATGCATTAGATTACACATTGTTGATGTTATGAGTGTTTATATCCATTAATAACGTTCGTTTATTCCCCTCCCCCAAACCAAAAATATAAACAAAATGAATTAAAAAAAAATTACATCTAAACTGTCAGTTCTGTTTAAAATCAGAACTTGATCATACATAAAATAAGCACATGTAATGCCTCGCTGTTCTGTGTGCTACACTATGGAAGAGCGAGGCGGAGAGGAAAAAATAAAAAGAGCCGAAAATTACCTGCCCCAAGCCGGTATCTTGGTGCTGCCATCTCTTGGCGTAGTGGGAGAAACCGGCGCTGTGTCGACCCGCGCGCTGTTGCCAGATTTTGCTGTGCATCGAGCGCCGTTTCTGTGCCAGGACATGCTACACTCTCCTCGCTTAAATGTTGTTCTTTAATTGCTTCTTACACAATTAATTACTATTATTTTTTATTTCAAGTCACTCCACTTCTGCAGTGTGCCATCCTTAGTAAAAACCCTTGCGTCAGCAGTTCTAATCCAAATAACCACAAACGGGACTTTAAAAAAAAAAACGTGGGAGAAACCAAAAAGAAATCACCGAAATACCTTTCGGCAAAGAAGAGAGGTTAAAATTAGCATCGTGTCATCAGCCGCACGAAAAGGTTCGTGGGCTACGTGTTTCCCCCCTCCTTCACAAAACTATTCTTCTAACCGAGACCTAAATTTAGAACATACCGATCCACATTCCGAAACCTCGACTAGTTTCACACTCGCACGAACCGACGATTAACCTCCGTCAACACGCAAGCACAATTAAAAAAAAAAATGATAAACAGAGCGGGAGTCACTTGTCAAATAACCGCAGACACATGTGGCAACGTGGGTGATGTTTACGTCTGCCTAGAAACGTCCTGGAGGTCTTAATTGATTTTAACAGTCGCAAAGTGTCGCCCGCCTTGTACTCGTCAACTTTACACAATTAGCGGTCTCTTAATTATTGTTCCGTCAGGCCTTCTTTACTTCGCGACGTTGCTGACGCAGGGGTAACTGAGACGTGTAAAGAATTTGTTGCACACACACACACACACACACATACACACAAATAAAAAAAATGCATACAATGTATGAATTGTATCACTATGCTGGATAAATGCAAACTTTTTGTAGTTGGTCGCTATATAGTTATATTAACCGCAGTGTTGTGTTCACGGAAGATGTATATTGGCATTGTTAAGCAATTCTGATCGTAAATAAAATCATCTCAGTACAGGGGTTATAATCCTTCGTGTCTTCTTCCATGCTTGACGCACCAATGCTTTCAGTAACTTATTCCACACTCGTCGCACGGATAACTTGCCATTCCCGGCATGGCACTTCCCTCCCTCCCCCCTCCTCAACCCTGATGGAGATGTTTCCGGGGCACTGGCACCACGAGACACTCGCGAGCACGAACCAGCGCTCGTCTTTTGTTTTCGTTTGCCGGCGGCGCGGCGTGGCGGCTCGGGACGCGCGCGCAAGACTCGTTTCCCGCCGCGGCCTGCGAGATTAACTGACGCGAGAGGGCCGTGTTGTGGTATAAGGTGAGGTTCGGTTGCGCTCCGCCTTGTCCGTGGAGAGGGGTGCGAGGGGAGGGCCGGCGGCAGACGTCCCACAAGGTGGGAGGGGGAAGAAGTGAAGAGAAGGAGACGACCCGGCGACTATCTCCGTCCCTTTCTAGCGCTGTCCCTCGCATGCGTCCGGCCAAGCAGCCAAGGAAGAAGGCGTCATGGAGCGACTCTCTTGACCGGCCGCTTTTCCTTTTTATGAAGCTGACTTCCATGACAGGCCCACCCGTTTTGGAACGTCACATCGTGAAAGATATATTTTAAATAAAATAATTCGTATTAACTTTTACTCATTTTTAATCAAGCAATAACACCACGACAAAATACAACTACGCGGTGCCATGCCGATAAGCTGTTTTCTCACCCGTGCGTTTTCATTTTCAACATTTTCGTCAAATTTCAATCCAACGTTCGTCAAAGGCATGCGTTTGTTGAGTGCGTCTGCCTGTACACGTTATCCGTTCCAATGAGCTCGGATATATATCTTTTGTCACCCAAAGTTTCGGGATCCCCTCTTTGTTGTACTTCACACTGGCCGCCGTCAGCAGTGCGAATAGCGTAGCGAGGGAGAATTGTGTCGCGATTGGGTGCTCTTCGTGTGGATTGTTATGATAATTGTGGCCATGTGCGGTGACAAGTTCGTAGTTCATATTTGGATTGTTGTTCCATTAAAAGGCAAGTTGTAATAGTTCAATTCATGTAAATAATAATTTTGGTGTTGTTTCGTGTATTCTATTTTTATTTTTTTGCAGAAAGTTTCAGTTTTACTGTTAAAAAAAAAAAGAAGAATATATAATGGTTTTAAGGGACCCCCTCCTTGAGATAAAGATAAAATTATGAAGATCCCAGGATAATTTGTTACTAACTAGCATTCTTCGTAAATTGAAGGTGAAAATTTTTAACAGTGTACAGCGCGGGAATCAGTCCGTCACACAAACAGTGCGGGGAATTTCCTTGGACTTCTTCTCGCGGTGTCGTGAGGAGATCCGAACAGCATTCACCTGAGCAGTTCTACACCGTTAGAAACTCTCGCGTTGAATTTACCAAGGACGCTGGTTACCAACTAGCCAGGCACGTACGTAAATTTACAAATACATTCTCGTATATGTGCCGGTACTTTAAACATCAACCCACAGCAATCATCTTACAGTAGTTTGCATATTTACAAAACAAAACAAAAAAAAAATCCAGCCTACAACAAAACGTATTCTTCTTCCTTCCACACATAGCTCGGAGTTTATAATCTGAAGTATTTTACGCGAAGATGCAGTTTTCTGGTACCGCGTTAATTTGAGGCGCACTCTTCGCTGAAAATATCCTTACATCAACTGTAAAAATATTTTTAACAGTGTACATTGTTGTAAATTACAGTAAAAGAATTGCGAACTTTCCAAAGAGCATTGCTTCTCAAATAAACGACGGAGAAGTCTTCATAGATCCAGATCAGCTGGACCCAGCTTCGAATTTTTGCGAGAGATGAGTTTGGCCGGTGGCATACCAGCATCGGCCTACAGCCCTGCTTGCATGCAAGGGGCGCGCGACGGCAATTCGCAGGCGCAAGAAGGCCGGTGTGTGCGAGCCGTGCGAAGCATCCTGCAACAATGTGCATCGCCGTGATATCGGGAGGGGAAGAGGAAGAAGATCTAGACCACGAACATTTAGCCACATGTTCAAAGGTAAATTACTTAAACTTTGAGTACCAGTTGCAACCTGCAATCAACACTTAAAAAAGTCAACCGTTTCGCACTTTTTTTTTCTCGCGACATTTTCTTTCTGACAAATGTTCCAGAGGTAATCAGCCAGGAGCCTTCTGGAATGCAGGGCCGTACAAGACCTTGTTAACCGAAGTTTTTGATGAGTAACATCTATAGCTCTCGGTGTACCTATTGCAAATGGTAGGAGTAATTCCATGAATGGAACGGAAGTCGCATGAAATGGAAATGTGTAACCACGGAGCTGCCATCTGTAGCGGATGGCGCGAACCAAAGTTCACATATACAAATATAAACTTTATATTATTATATTATTAACACTTTAATGAATTTTAACGATATGAACAGTATTAAAATAAAAATTTTCGTCGAAAATGTAGCTGTTCCGGCAGCGAATCGTAGTGGCGGGTGTGGAAACTACGTGTGATTCGCGTCCAGAAATGTAGATGGAAAAACAATTTGATTATATGTATTTATCAAGATCGTCACTATTTTAAAGAATTTTACATTAAATTTCTTGTCCGAGTTTCTAATTATTAGTAGGGCTGTGCATATTTCGCGAAAAGATTCTGAGACTAGCTGAAAGTTCAAGCACTATAGTGTCGCCTATGTTTCTTAATTGGATGAGTTTCTTTCAGGCACATGTCATTGTTACAACACCAATCACAGTAATTCAGCGCGGAAGAAAACGCGTCCCGAGTGGCCCCGGTCAAATAAGGCAACTGCTTCTCTCGCAGACGGCCGCCAATCACGAGGAAGAAACCACAGGTGCGGATGTACCTTGTTGCAGTCTAATAGGTATTCAGATCATTTCGCGAAAAGTGCCTGCCCCTAATTATTAGTGTATTTGCGTTAGAGAGGTAAGATATTAGCTATACATCTCTGGCGAGTAATAAATACTCGCTAATTTTTTTTATACATAATTATGTAAATAATTATTAATAGTTTTCTACTATAATTATATCTTGCATGTGAAACGCAAATATAGTTATTTAGTAAAAAAAACCGCGGATTTTTTTGTCATGGAAAGGGCTTAGATAAAATCATCCCAAAATCCAATTTCCTAGTTTTTTTTATATATATATATATATATATTTCAAATTATGAGTCAAATATTGGGTCTAAAAGCATCGTTTTGTGCTAAAATTAAAGTTGAATAGTTTTTCCACAACTTGCTCCTGACAATTTTCCTCGTAGAATCAGCATGTTCCCCAATATATTGCTCAAAATTTGACCCAAAACTTAAAATTTCACTTTTTGAAGGGGAAAAAAAAGGAACAATATTTGAAGTGCTCTATCTCGAGAACTATGAGACGTACAGAGCTGCAATTGAGCTAGAATTGTAGCACATTTAGTTTGCTTTGAAAATAATTTAAGTAAGTTTTTCGCTACCATATATACTATTGAAATTATTAGGGAAAAACAAAAATAAAATACGAAAATATCGCGGTTTTTTGCGAATATCTCAAAACGCACCAGAAAAGTTTGTTGGATAACTACAGATTCGGATTTACGCATCCAAAAAAAAAACACATAGAGAATGATAATACCGACTATATATTTTGCAACGTGAAACTACCATTTGCCTGTATTATGACGTCAGCGGGGGAGCGCGAAATCTCCTTTCTCTTTCTCCTTGGGTAGCTGGGCCTCACTGGGTCACGACATATCACGCAAACCTTTATAACCTCATCCTCACTAATCAGAGGTTAGTTATTGATCCACAGCACACCCACAGTCGTATTTCTGGTCACGTCCCGAAAAAAAAAAAATTAAGAGTGACTATTGAACTAATCAACCCTGACATTAAAAAAAAAGTCGCAATATGATGGAATGTCCTGTATTTATGAGAATAAAATATATTTGCAGCACACTTAAGATTTTTGATTACAGCGCTATGACCCCCCCCCCCCCTTTTTTTTTGTCAAACTCTGTACGTCTGTTTTTCTTTTTACTTATAAACGTTTGGGCCTCTCCCAAAACTAAAATTTCATTTGCGTAAATAGTGCTCAAATGAGATGATATTATAACAATAAAATCATAACGTTACACTATGTAGTTTAAAAATTATAATATGTAATTAAAGCAGGAACTTTTAAGACATTAATGAAAATATATATTTAATAAAATATAGAAATAAGTTTTTTTAATTGTCTTATTTATGAAAAGAAAATTATTAGTATTTTTACTTTCTTATTATTTGTTAATTCGACCTATAGGTATTAAATTTATATCACACCTAAGTATAGAAGGTTTATTAACGTAAGACTGCGTTTGATTTCGTAAGAGTTATGTACGTAGAGTGAATAAATGAGAGAGAGAGAGAGAGAGAGAGAGAGAGAGAGAGAGAGAGAGAGTTAGACATCGCCTGAGTTTGGCTTGGAGAGGACCTAGAAGCGTCTCAGGCTAAAGCCTATACGCCTGGTCATCCTGGGATTAGCCATGAGTGGGTCGCATGCATCATGTGCTTTGCTCGGGGACTGGCCAACCATGGCAGCAATTCAAGCCATGGCTAACTCAGAGAATGGTCTGGATGAAGAGTTGGACAGAGTTGGCGGGGAGTTGGGCACTTGGTCTCGTGGTCCGCGTTCATATTGTATTCCAGGGCTGGTTTTTGTGTCACATGCCGTTGTGGATTTTTGTTTAACACTTGCTGCCGTTTAAACACGCGGTGTTAATTTATCACTGTAATGCAGTATGCGAATGCCATGTAGATCTAGGTGTAGCCAGGTGATACAACGCTTACGAAAAAAAAAAAAAACATTTCGGAAAAAAAAACAGTAGAAATGAACATGTACGAAGGCACGAGCACATAAAGCGAAACGCGACATCTTCGCCCAGAATAAATGTGTTTGTAAATATCGCCACACCTCACACTCGGAGAATGGCTGCGCTTGCCAAGAAAAAAAAAGGGGGGGGGGGGGGGAAGGGTGAGAAGAGAGCGTTGTTTTTTTTTTTTTTCCGCTGGCTGTGTTGGATTTGCCTGCAAGGCCAGGCCGCCGAACAGGTGCTCCCAACAACCTCTGGTCCAATCCAAACACTGACCGTCAAATGTTTACCGGCCGACGTGAAACAGTTGCACCCGTGACGCCTGTGGGCAGGACGAAAGTGTTGCATTCTTCACGCGACGTTAAACAGTTTACTGAACAAATACCGTGCAATAATTACGTTCAGTACTAGGCTTCTGCGAATTACGTTTTTTTTTTTTTTTTCCACCATTCGAATCGAATTTCAAAACAAATATTAATACTGTTACATGTGGGAAAACATGTTTAAAAAAATAGCCCAAATAATAAAATACACTTTTATTTATTAATTAATATTCACACCATTAATTTAAAAAAAAAGCTGGACAGAGCCTACATGCGCTCATTGTACACTAAGGATTCCGTCCATACCAAAATCAGAATGCCATTCACGTTCAGAGCTGAATTAGAAATAATTTTTAATAAATTGACTTGTGAACAAACTGTGATTTTAATTCCTTAACATAATTGTCTTGAATCGTACAAAATTTCAGTGACGAGGAAATAACTTGTCAGTATATTTCCTTTTTAACTAAATTCGTGAATTAACAAATGTGTACCTTCAGGTTGGCGTCCTTTGCTTTTATAAATCGCGCTCGTTAAAAGATCGTTGTGTTTAATACGCATATTAAAAATGATAAATACGGCGCATAGCTGTTAAATAATGTACATCATCTAAATGTAATGGAATCGGGTCACCTCCGGTAATCATTTATGTTTAAATACCAAAATTTATGTTAATTTTTGTATTTTTGAATTTAACAGTTGATTCTTGAAGGCACAATATGGTGCATTCCTATTTTTGCAATGTTTGTAGCTACCTCTTCAAATAAACCCAGTTTGGGTGTATTGCATTAGATGGGCATTTATGTAAATTAATATCACGATTTTACGTGTCAAAGATAGTTATGTACTGTGAAACAACTAGGTAAACTTAACATTGTTTTAGACCGCCAACAAACACCACCTTTCGTCTCTTATAAAATCTTATAAATATCCTTAATAGTTATGTCATGGATATCAAGAAATGAAAAATAAAATTAGACAATATTTTATTGAAACGTATACCTAAATGTTTTAGAGAGACCTAGATCCCGAACCCAATATCAGTAGGGACAAAACTAAATTTCTTTAGTTGCTATGCTGTGTGGTTTGTAGTGTGAGAATCATTAGTGACCGATTTCAGAAAGAAAAAAAAGAGGAGTTATGTTTTAACCTAGGAGTGATGTCTCTGTGTAGTACTCTCTGTGAGTGCGACAATCCGGTGCGATCCCCTCCCCTCCTCCCCGCCCCCAGCCATCCGCCGGCCAATGACGTGCGCTCCGCGGAGGGGAAGTTCGGCAGCAGTCGCGCGCGCCATCTGTGACGGAGATGTGCATCGTTTATATTTTCGGTCGCTGCATCTGAGCCCGGGAAGCTAGACTGCGGCGCGAGCCTTAAGCAGAGGTTAAGGGTGGGGTCTCGCGTGCCAAGTTGATCGTGTTGATTTTTAGTCATTTTCTCCTCATTATTGTTAGTGAAGGGCCTGCTTCTGTAAATTTAACACTGCACCTCTCTTGCAATTTTTGTTTTCTGTCACAGACATTTTCAAGAGGTAATTACGAAGTGTGATATAAATGCTGTATGAAGTCACGCAAGTGATAACAAATACAAACTCTTGCGCGGTTTTTTTTTTACACGTATTATATGACACTAAGTCAATATCGGTTGAAAATGTTTGTGACAGAACAACGAATGCAAGAGAAGTGCAGTGTTAAATTCCACATAAAAAGCACTTAAGGGGGCCGCCTGGTCAGGGGTTGTATGTTGTGTTGTTGAGGCGGGATGATAAGTGCTAACGCTCGCTGGTGCTTCTAGCGCGGTGTCGCCTCTAAGCTCAAGGCTCTGAACTGGTGCGCAGTCTCAGGATAACTGTGAAATTTGGGCGGTGACCGTAACATTATGTGGCGGAGAAATGAAGATAAAGGAGTAATGCAAGTGCCTTAAGTGCTTTCAAGAATATGTACCCGTTGTTTTACGCCTCAAAATTATTCTGAATACACTAATTTTTTTAGCAATTTTAACTCTTCTAAAAATACAAATTAAAAACTTAATCCGGGATAAAAAGTATTTTTTGGCCCTCAGGGAATTCTTAAATGCTTTTCGTAAGCAGACCCCAATCGGATATGTTGAGTAGTTTTGAAATCGCTTCGTTTTTCCTGAAGCTCTGCGCACCGTATGTGTGCCCGGGCAGACGGCGTTCTTAACTAGTAGTATTGACGAGAAAATGTGTGTGTATATGTATATATATATATATATATATATATATATATACATACATATATACACGTACACACACCGTGTGAGACCCCCACTTAAAGCTCAGCTAAAAAAAAAAAAAAAAAAACAACAACAACAACTGAAACGAGCGCATAACATTTCATTCATGCACACTACATGGATCCCACATTAACGGGCCTCTTTTTGTCCCGCAGAGTCCTGGCGCCTCCCTGTCTCCCTGGAGGGTTCCGCGGGTTCTGAGAGCACCGTCACGTGCAGTGGCGTAACTAGGACGCCAATTTTCTAGCAGCTTCGATGACGCAACATCTTGAAGGGCTACGAGACCTTTCCATGGGTGACGCCGCGCCGGTGGGTATATAAGGCTGGGTCGACCTGCGGTGTGTGTTTGTGTGTGTGAGAGAGAGATAGAGAGAGAGAGAGAGAGAGGCTGGTGGCGATACCGGCGCGGCGCAACCTCGGAGCGACGCGAAGGTGAAGAGGCCCTTGGCGAGCGATAGTGGGCGACGAGAGACGAGCTTCGTGGGCGAAGACTGCCGAAGCATCCGGGAATGTGTTGTGTGCGTGGCGGACGAGTGAGTAGAGCGAGGCAGTGTGTTGGGGCAGAGGCGCGCGGCAAGATACGAGCAGTAGACAGAGCCACTGTCGAGCCAAGCTCGAGCGGGGAGAGTGAATACTGGGCCTATTAAACTGTGATTAATTTGTGGACAGCCAAACATATATATATTTTTTAATTTAGTTGTTGTGAAACAGTAGGTTCAAAAACATGGCGGTCAAAATATGTGCACGATCCATGATTTGTTTTGCTATTTAAATTTTTCGTTTGTGAAGCCGCCTTAATATCGATGTAGGGGAGGGACTGGTTATAGGGAGACCCGGAGGAGAAGCTGAAGAAGCATTGAAGGGGAAGGGGGGGGGAGAACAAATACCAGACTGTTCCAGTTATAAACGTCGCGTGCCTCCGACATAACGCCCGTGTCTCGGGCCATTTCGAGAGAGAAGGGGGGGGGGGGGGGAGTGAGAGGGAGGGACAGGCTCCCTCCGCCATGCGATTCGCGGTTTTCTCCATGCGCCGGGAGAAGGGACGAGTCCACCTGCTGCTTCCCTCTGAGGGGAGGAAGGCAGCCCAGGGCCACATTTGACCGCTTGGGCGGAGACTTCGGAACTGGACAAAAACAAGGCGGACATCGGTCTAAGTGCCCAAACCCCTACGTGGTATATTTTTTTCCTGCCCCGACCAACTATTCTCCTGTACCATCTTATTGGCCTGCCCGTTTTAGATGTTACAATTTAATTCATAGGTGTTAAAAATCAACAATCACAAATTTTTAGGACAATCTGTTTGGGGTGAGGAATCTGTATAGGGTTTATAAATATTTACGGGGCTAGGAGAAATTATTTTAATTTTTAGTCCATTTTAAAAACATCATTTTTTTTTCTTCTGGTACCCATGTTTCGCTGTGATTTTTAAGACGTTTGCCGTCAAAATGATATGACAATCACCATTCGGGATTCGAACCTATGTTCTCTGGAATACGAATATAGTGTATTACGACTCGGTCCATAAACTTCGATAGTGTATCTTTTCTCACCTTCAGATTGCCTTGTGATTCCTTGTGCTACAGGCGTGAGTGTACGATTAAGGCATAACAGTACAAATACATGGTTTCAGACTGTAGTACTCCATGTAGGTTATCATCAAATGTCTTTAAAAATTATTGACATCTAATATTACAAGTACAACTATCAAAAATTACTGTCTCCAAAAGTTTAATTCACGTCTTTTGAGTATATCGTGTACTAGTGCGTGTAACTACATGTGATTTTGTTTACACATTTACCATGGGTGTAGCCAGTATTTGTGGAAGGGGAGGGCAGAAGCCAATCCCTCCTCCGGAAACTCTTTTACAAAGATAATGCTTGAAAATACATTTTTAGGTTAGTTGACGATCCCTTAAGTATTTTTTGAAATTCCTGCCATTGTAATTTTTGTAAAATGAAAATTTTTGTCTAAATAAATCTGGCAACCCTACTTCACCCCCCCCCCCCTTTTATTACGCTCTTGACACTTATTGTTACATAAACAGGTTACTTTTGTGAAAAAGCTTATCTGCACTAATATCTGTGTCTTGTTAACAGAAGTGTAAACAAATATACACATAAAACAAACAAAACACAAATATGTTTAAAGAAAGTCAGTATTTATGTGAATATCAACAAATTCAGTGTAGTTCAATAAATAAAACTTCCACTGACAAACAACATTATGAATAATAAGTAAATTAATTCAAGATGTAGTTTCGGACATACGGCATTACTCATGAAACTGTATGTCATGACAAACCTCAGTCTGTTTGTGCCTTAAGAAGGGAATATGTCTTTTTCCCGAAACGCCGCAACTGTTCTCGTAGGAATAATAACTTTTCTGAAGCACACACATATTTTAACTAAACACACTCTTTTAATATATAACATTTATTTCAAAATAACTTTACCATCGACAGTGCAAGCTCTTACATATGTTTTAATAGTCTATATTTCTATATAATTATTGTACAGCGGGACTGTAAGTTTGTTTGCAGGAAATCAACTAAAAAATTTCCAGACTAGTTATACAAATTATATTACACTGTTATGAAATTACACAATTCATTTTGAACGAAGAACATAAGAATACATAAATATGTTCGTAACCGAAGTTAGATGTTAATACACGAAACTACAGTAAACTCGTGGAATAACATCATGTCAGTGTTAAGAAGACTGCGGATAGTCGCTCTACCACTCTGGTTCTGGGGTAGAGCGCCTGCCTTGTGACTTGTAGGACCCGGGTTCGCGCCCCGGCTTCTCCAAGGCGGATTGCCCAGACAAAATGGTGGCATTTTCTCTGGTAGGAATACAATCCCTTGTAACAAGTCAGGCTACCAAAGAAACGGTGGGTGGAACAGAAAAAATCCTACCAGGTGGCTTCCAAATGGGGAGCTCGTTTCTTTTCTTGGGCTCCCCATGCGGTGGCCATTCCGGGGGTTTCTCCGGGGGAACGGAGTTTTGCAAAAATATTTTTTTGTAGTTTTGTAGCGTTTTAGTATTTAGTAACTGTATCATTATCATTCCACCATGTTATAAATAAAGCTCAAACAAATATTTAATTTTTTTTTTTTTTTGCTTTTGTACATAAAATATTTGAATTAAGTGTGTATCAGTCTGTGAGTGGTTGTATACCGATGTTGTGTGTTCAACCATTTATCGGTATATATTTTCTTGAAGTATTATTGACGGTTAAAGTTTAATATATATATATAGTATGTTAAAGACGATATTCCTGATTGAAAACAATGTGGTTTTACAGAAATGTTTTTTTTTAGGAATAAATAAATGAACTTCTAAAATACTATAAAACCAAGGTTTCTGACTAAACTTTAACCGTCAATAATACTTCAAGAAAATATATACCGATAAATGGTTGAACACACAACATCGGTATACAACCACTCACAGACTGATACACACTTAATTCAAATATTTTATGTACAAAAGCAAAAAAAAAAATTAAATATTTGTTTGAGCTTTATTTATAACATGGTGGAATGATAATGATACAGTTACTAAATACTAAAACGCTACAAAACTACAAAAAAATATTTTTGCAAAACTCCGTTCCCCCGGAGAAACCCCCGGAATGGCCACCGCATGGGGAGCCCAAGAAAAGAAACGAGCTCCCCATTTGGAATATATATATATATATATATATATATATATATATATATATATATATATATATATATATATATCCAGAAGTAAATAAAATATTCTATTTATTTCAACATGAGAAAACCCTTTGATACTTTCCAACAACATAATCTTATGATTAAATAAATTATCAATTTTAGGCCTCGTCAAGCAATGCGTGGTATATATGTTTTAATTATCTTACAAACAGACGCTTTTCAATCAAATTTGCAAATGCAATTTCATGGTATTAGGTGTTCCGCAAAGTAGTAGTTTATCTCAACTACTCTTTAATATTTAATAAATTATATTCCAAATGTAATCAGAATTGATCAAGAAAATATGCTGATGAAAAAAGAAATATAATTGGGAAACATGTTTGTGAAACTATTCTGCAAGATATTTCAGCTGTCCGGATCTGATTTTCAAGTTAACAAACGTCTCTGAATTACGATAGCATTTATTGTAGAACCTTTAGTCAAATAACTAATTTAATTAATCAGAATTTTCACTTAGTAAGTGATGACATTAAACGTGGTGTCCTCTTTCAAGACTTTCGAGTTATATTGATGCCAAGCTTTTTTTTTTTCATAAACGTGTACATAATACTATTAGCAACACATAAAATATATTTAATTAGAAAATAATTTAAAGTATGCAGAAAAAGTTCTTAAATTAATATTTAAAAATTTCAGGCATTAAAATTATTTTGAATATGCTACATTCCTATATAACCTATTTGCATTTTCTTTTTATTAGACGTTCGATCAGTGATGCACTTTTTATTATATACATTTTATTATCTACAATTTTTGTTGGTTCAGACATAATGACTCGGTTTGGATAATGAATTCCAACTTGCAACTACAGAATTAGTGACACTTTTAAAACCATTAGTAACTATAAAATGTGTAAAATATTATAACTCCTTTTGAATAATCTACAAATATTCATTGGTAAAACTTTTGTAATCTACATATTTATTTTGTACACACCATTTTAGTTTCGGTTTAAGATTTTTGTGAAAACCAAAGTAACCAATTGGTTAACATAAACTTTATCTATCTGTGTGTTGTGTTGTTTCGTGTTATGTCGCATTGATTTGTATCAGTGTATGCCTTGTGTTTTTGTTGTTATTTAAGTCATAATTCGTTTATAGTTGCTATAAGGCACACAAAAACTGAATTTAAATTTGAATTGACAGTTTTAATGATAAAGGATAATATGTTACGCATAGTAATATTTTTTTTTGTTTTCTAATATAAAAAATAATAATTTAAGCAGAGTTTATTTTTGAAAGACTGCAAGCCTGTGCAAAGCCCAGCAACATTCGATGTACGAGCATATTATGTCTCCCCTAGAGCGCCTGTGCTGCTTGACCTGTGCCAACAAACTACACAAAAATATTTCCCTCGCATTTCAGCATCTTAAAAACAAACACATTTTGTAGACATTAAATAATTTATTATATACATTATAATCTGTGTTGTTTTGTGTCTAGTCACCCTAATAATGAAAACATTACTTAAGAATATCCTTGAATATTTGCGTTGGATTTGCACTCATTAAATAATGATCTATAATTATTTTAATTATTCCAGTGTGCACAAATAATGTAAATTCTATGAATCTAGTTACATTAAAATTTTACGAGTAAGGCCGTTTTCCTCATTACGTAGAATGTATAAGAAATTTTGGCAGAATGGAATATTAGGTACCACATGTATTTTTTTAAAAAAAAATCGTCGTAATAAGAATAGAGTGCTACTTTTAATACATTTTTAGAAACATTTCTTTCTTCTCATCCGCGATCTGAAAGTGATTTGTTATTGCAACTATCACCGTCAGAAGCGATATCTGCAATCTTTAAAGTTAACCTGAAAAATAGTCAGAGGGTTGAAAGCGCTACCTACCGAGTATTCTATACACTATGAGGGCAATGCTGCTGTGCTCATTTTATGGAGGGTGTTAAGAAAATATGGCACTTTTCCGTTATGGTACTTTTCCGCCTTTTTTTCGAAGAGGCCAGGCGGAATACTTCCATTATGGTAGTCTTCCGTCGCCCCTTCGAGAATAGCACGATCTCGCGAGCCAAGCTACGCGGAATAGGCTATACCCTCCTGGTTGCGCACACTCTAGTGCCAAAGCTGCGTCGATTATAGTAATGGTCTCCCGGCGGAGACTGGTTTAGAGGCCGTCGTCGATATTTACCAGGTAGAGGGAATTATGAGGGCGAAGGGGAATAATACGGGGGTCGGTATCTTTATGGTGCACTCCAGTCTCTCTCTCTCTCTATCTCTCTTTCTCCACACAAGCTGGCGCCCTCTCAGAATGCCGCCGCCGAGTTCGATGACAGAAATACACGCTGCAGCCCCGGGGTCTCTTCGCGCTCTGACGCCGCGCCACTCCCGTTATCACTCCAGACGTCCCTACCCCACACTCCCCCCCTCCCTCACTTCACACCCAAACAGTGATGCCAACTTGGGGGTTTTCCCCCCATATGTGGGGGGGGGGGGGATTATATGGGGATTTTATGGTGGATGATATTTTTTAGGGAGAAAATGAATAATTTTTTGACTCAGAATTTTTTTCGTCTAACTCATGCAAAACTGAGACTTCTATCTTTGAATATATATACTGTATAGAAGTCGCCAGCCCAGGTTAAAATTTCTAATACGGTTTTGAGGTAGTTGGTTAATTCACCGCCGCAATCGCCACCATCTCTAGGGCATCGACTTGTGGTGGTCCCTAGCGGACAAGTGTCGAACTCTTCAAACACCCCTTCCCCCTCCCCTTGTACGACGTTGAGCTGCAGTGAATGATGGATGAGGGGTGCGGGGAATGACAGCGGGCGACAGCGCTGCGCTCTAACGTGTAAATAACAACTAAGACGATATAGGGCGTTACGGCAGCGCCCTGCAGCGGTGAAGTTCCCAAGCTGCTCATCATACGCTTCTGAAAAACGTAGAGTAAATCCTATCCACTCGCGACTTCTATACAGTATATATATTCAAAGCTTCTATGGAGGTGTCCAACTTTAACGAGCAAGACAGCAGCGCCACAAGAAAAATAAACAGAAGCATGTGGCCCTGTGTGGTTCGATTTTTGAATTCAATAGTGACATTTCAATAATGTAAAAAATAATAAAAAATAAACAAAAAATTTTTTGAGCAATTTTATGAAACATCGATGCTTCGTAATCTTTTTCTAAAATAAAATTTATTTTTCATGATTAATCCTAGTCGATTAAAATATATTGACAGTTAAAAAAAATATATCGATATATAGATTGTTCGATTAATTGACTTCGATACTGTATCTATAGTATTCACGCATTTGTTGTTTAGAACTGTTAAATTTATCTTTGCATATTTCTAATCTGATTTTTATAACAACGTGAAATTTTTTTTTTTCCTCCGTAAGCTGATAAAGGTTCTACTAGATATATCCAGAAATATACAAAAAAAAAAAGTGGGAAAGAAAATATGCATATTGTATTTTAGTCTGAATTTAGGGGATTTTAAAATAGGCTTTGGGGGAAAACATTTTCGGCCAGTTGGCATCACTGCACCCAAAGGGTACGGATGAGCTAACCCGTAACTCTTCGGGGCGCATCCCGTCTGGCGGGTGACTCACGCCCTAGCGACGCAGTCGGCCCCCCCCCCCCCCCCCCAGCTCTAGATGTCGCCACCTGCAACAGCCACAGAGCCTATAAGAGGGGAGGGGGGGAGTAGGTCAGGGGAACACGTCAGACAGGTTCGTTCTGTTCGGTCTCTCTTGTCAACCTTTCGTCACATTCCTTTATTGAAACATAAATACCTTAAGTAAAAATAAGTTCGTCTGAAGTGCGTAATCTAATTAGTAGCAGTGGCTTTGTGCGCACACCTTTGACAGTTACTCTTCTGTTACGTATTTACATGGGCGTAGCCGGGGGGGGGGGGGGGGTGTTTAGGGGTTCAACCCCCCCCCCCCCTCTTAGCACCAAATCTTTAATTAATTTCTTATTCATCACTCAAAACAAATTTCATATTAAAATTAATAAAATTTTTACCATTACAATATTTAAATTTAAGTACATACCGAGAACTGCTAAAATAGCACTACTTTACACCTTAAAATCCAAATTTTCCCGGGACCACACGTTTTAATACGGGGGAGGGGGGGGGGGGGGGGGGGGAGGGGAGCCTTGCTTCCTAACACCCCCCCATACACAAATCCTGGCTGATAGCAAATTCTGCTACAAAAAAAAAAAGAAGAAGCAACTGATTTTTTTTTTCTGCTGTGTAATATCTTAGCTCTCGGCAATTGGTAGTTTTAGCAATTTCGTGAATGAAACGGAAGTCGCATGGAAGGGGAATGTGTTGCCACTATGCTGCCATCTGTGGCGTGTGGTGCGAACCAATGAATTTAAACAAGATGGGCAGTGTTTTAACACAATTCCTGGTCGAAAATCAGGTCCTACTTACTTCTAGTTTTAATTAAATAAGAAACGTTAGTTTTTCGATTAAAAAAAAAAAACCATTCCTACCCCTTCTACTAACTTAAGGGTTTAAATTTCCCGAAATGGTAATATTGTTATTGTAGTTTTTTGTGTATTTATTATTGGTACTAATAGATTTTCTTATTGGTTGTTTGAATTCAGAGTTGTAATTAATTATCTTAAAACCACTTAAATACTTTTTCACACCTTGGGGGTTGTGTTTCGCAAAATGGTAAATTTGTGGCTGTTTGTTTTTGGTACCAACTATCTTTACTGATAGTTGTTTAGGTTTGGAGACAGACAGCACAGAGAACTCTGTGGAAGGAATCTGTCAGCAGTAATATCCCAGCACAGACGAGCGCGGCAGGTCGAAAACGACGGGGCAGTCGCAGCCAGAACAGTAAATAGAAACAAAACTAAAGCCCGCCGCACACGGTACAATATTCCTTACAATATTGTAAGCTAGGAGTCGTACTGGCTCTACTACTAGTCTCTTCACTTGAATTCAAACTGGATACTAGTAGCTGTACTAGCTGGGCTACTGGTTTTGCGTAATAGACAGCGTCCTATTTTCGTTGCTTGGTGTGTTCCAATATTTAAGGAGTGGCCAATCAGAACTCACGAAAACAGCACGAGGGGTTGTTTACACTTTTAAACGCGCATGTCGTGATAAACATGGACGGAAAGAAGTGGACTATGTCCAACTTCTCGTTTTAATAAATGCATACAAAGAAGAGCCTTGTTTGTATGCAGTAAAAAATGTGAATTATCATAATAAAAATTTGTTGTGGAGAATATTCTCTTAACAAAACTAGTAAGGCAGCTAGAATCGTGTGCAGCAGAAACTTGTAGCGCGCCTAGTGTTTCAGCTTGTAGCCTCCACAGTACAGAAACCAGTAAGCATTCTAGTAAGCAAACTAGTAGAAAATATTGTACCGTGTGCGGTGGGCTTTACATTGGTCTGCATTTGCTGTTCTTCTAGCAACAGTCTCATCGCTGCGCTGTGGCCAAATGTCTTCGCCTGTGCTGGGATACTATTACTGACTAATTCCTCCCACTGAATTCTTTATGCTGTCTATACATATAACTTTTGATATCGGCTGATTTTGGCTGGTTTCCTGTGTGTTTGCGAATTCATTTTTTGACGTGAAAACGTCTAATAAATCGATGAACGCCGGCTGCACGCACGAAAAAGTGTCCCGTTACGCACATTGTCCCGTTACGTTGTGTTCCTTTACGCTCATTTTACGCTTACGCCGCATCTATCTCTCTTCCACTCGATTGGAACAACCATTGATTTGACTGTTTCGAGGCACATTAAACTTGAAACACTCCCATCCGTTTCCTACTTTTCCTATCATCGTCCTATCCTTAACAGAATAACACAGATTGGAAGAAGTTAAATAGCAAACATGTATAAAAGTTATAGTTAAAATAATCTCTTCGTTAAAGTAATAAAAATGTTTGAATTAATGAGTGCAAATAAAAGTAAATTTATCAATTAAATTGTGGATTTCATTTCACTCCTTTGTATCCATACAAAATAGTGATAATTCAATAACAATGATTCAATTTTATTCATAAACGTATGCAATAATTTCATCAATGTTTTGTTATGACGTTGTCACGTTAAACTATCGTCCGTAAACCGACTTTACAGACAACCATTTTTTTTTTACTGTTATTAAGGGGATGCCTCCCATTTCAGGTCAAGATTTTATATTTACAGTAATTGCAGAGAAACTTGTAGACTTTTTTAATTGTTTAACTTTCACGAAATGAAAAAAAAATATATACAGCGCATACTTTTTGCATGATTAGCATCCAAAATTACATTTTTAACATTTTTGGGTTGTACAAATAAGGAGTATTTAATTTATTGCAGAGATGAAACTTTTTAGGTTTAACTGCAATGCCACTGGCTACTTCAAGAAATGGTTTCAGTTTCTTTCAGAAATTATTAATTAATTTTACCTGGCATTCCAAAATTTTCAAATTTGTTACGATTTTTACAGCCAAGAAACATGAAATGAGTTTTTGTGATAGAAATGCAAACCATATCATGAAGTAGTCAGTGGCATTGCAATTATACCTAAAAAGTTTCAATCCTGCAATAAATGAAATTCTCCTTATTTGTACAACCCAAAAACGTAAAAATTATAACTTTGGCAGCTAATTATGCAAAAAGGATGCGCTGTATATATTTTTAATTTTGTGAAAGTTAAACAATTAAAAAAGTCTAAAAGTTGATCAGTGATTAATACAAATATAAAATCGTGACCTGAAGTGCGAGGCACCCCTTAAGGTTTCTGTACGATATACTGTATAACCGACGTATGTAAAAAAAATCGATTTCTATAATGTTTATAATTTACTACCTCAGAGTTTTTTTTTAAGTGAAACTTCTTTCCTGAGGGGGCTACAATATTCGGGCGTTACGAAAATTCCGATCGCATGAGGGGAATAGTTAGGTACGTGGGGGGGGGGGGGGGGGGGGGATCGGTAGAGGAGGAGAAGTCAGGGGAGCAGTAGAAATGAAGCAGCATACACTTTCACACTTGCATGCATGCGCAATTAATGGCATATATATATATAATCTGTGACCTCAGCCAAACATAATTATATTTCCTGTACCTAATAATATAATAAGCAAGAAGTTTCACTTCTGTCGCGTGTACACTCCAGACGCACACATTTTTGTTTTGACGTGACAACGTCTAATAAATCGATGTACGCCGGCTGCACACACGAAAAAGTGTCCCGTTACTCACATTGTTCCGTTACGCTGTGTCCCGTTACGCTCATTGTACGCTTGCGCCGCATCTATCTATCTCTCTTCCACTCGACTGTTTATGAAGTGAAGTGAAAAGTTAATGTGATTTTCGTTGCTCAACAATTTCGGCAATAAAGGTTAATTATTCTTGCATTTTAAAAATCTGATTACTAGTATAATTTCAAGTATTTATTATTTTATTATTAAAATAAAAATGATTAAATTTTATTCATAAAAGTATGCAATCATTTCATCAATGTTTTGTTATGACGTTGTCACGTTAAACTATCGTCCGTAAACCGACTTTACAGACAACCAATTTTTTTCCTTCGCCCCGCTCTTTCGGCAAATGTTGCGACGTGCCTGCGAGGTCGCAAACAGCGCATCTGCGCCAGAGCAAGGGAACATGACGGAGCGGGGTGAGGGTAATGGTCGCATTTCCTCCGGGGAGACGGACAGACGCGACGAGACGCGATTCTGGAATCGCCGAGGTAGAGTTCGCCTACGCGACGCCAAGGCAAACAGGCGTCGGTGTTTACGACCCCGGCCGCGTTCCGGCCAGGAAGTCTTGACCCCGCGTCGGAAATAGCCTCCCTGCGCCTAGAACCTTTGAATATATATACTGTATAGAAGTCGCCAGCCCAGGTTAAAATTTCTAATACGGTTTTGAGGTAGTTGGTTAATTCACCGCCGCAATCGCCACCATCTCTAGGGCATCGATTTGTGGTGGTCCCTAGCGGACAAGTTTCGAACACTTCAAACACCCCTTCCCCCTCCCGTTGAACGACGTTGAGCTGCAGTGAATGATGGATGAGGGGTGCGAGGAATGACAGCGGGCGACAGCGCTGCGCTCTAACGTGTAAATAACAACTAAGACGATACAGGGCGTTACGGCAGCGCACTGCAGCGGTGGAAGTTCCCAAGCTGCTCATCATACGCTTCTGAAAAACGTAGAGTAAATCCTATCCACTCGCGACTTCTATACAGTATATATATTCAAAGCTAGAACTAAAAAAGGCAAAAAAAAAAAAAAAACAGGTTGGGGGAGGGGATAGGGTACGGCGGGAATGATGTGAGACAGGTGCGGCATGGGACTACAGCAACGGTCGTGTTCAGTTCTCAAACAGTAACCTCACATCCTCCACCCCTCCCCTGCCCTTCCCAAAACCGCGAATAAATAAAAAAAAATTGGTTGTCTGTAAAGTCGGTTTACAGACGATAGTTTAACGTGACGTCATAACAAAACATTGATGAAATGATTGCATACTTTTATGAATAAAAATTGTATCATTTTTATTGAATTATCACTATTTTGTATGGATACAAAGAAGGAGTGAAATTAATTCTACAATTCAATTGATAAATTTACTTTTATTTGCACTCATTAATTCAAATATGTTTATTACTTTAACGAAGAGATTATTTTAACTATAACTTTTATACATGTTTGCTATTTAACTTCTTCCAATCTGTGTTATTCTGTTAAGGATAGGACGATGATAGGAAAAGTAGGAAACGAATGGGAGTGTTTCAAGTTTAATGTGCCTCGAAAAAGTCAAATCGATGGTTGTTCCAATCGAGTGGAAGAGAGATAGATGCGGCGCAAGCGTACAATTAGCGTAACGGGACACAGCGTAACTGGACAATGTGCGTAACGGGACAATTTTTCATGCGTGCAGCCGGCGTTCATCGATTTATTAGACTTTGTCACGTCAAAAAATGTTTTAACGCCCTGGTAACGTTTTATGTACACTTGCATGCACCTGCCACGTGTTTAATCACGATAAAACTTTTTTCGTAAGTTTTTTTTCTTTTAATTAACATACTTTGGGTTACGGTGCAAATGCTACGTCTCATCCCTGAATCACCCCGTTCCCACGATTTCTTAGGTTTACTGAAAGAGGGAGGGGATATCCCCTCCATATACCCTCTCCGTTGCTTTGTGTTGTCCCAGTACTTCCAATAGTTACAGTTTTTTGAAAAAAAAAACATTTCCTTGAATAGCTTCCCAGTATTAACTGCGTATATAATGAGCATTTTACAAAAAAATAAAGTCAAATGGTAGAATATTCGATTATTTTCCATGGTTTAAAATTTTTATGTTTCAATGAAACATCAATTAAAATATAAGCATGTGCACGAACTTTCGTAAGGAATATTCAGAATTATCTCGAAAAACGTATTTCATATACGTAAAAATAATCATAGCCATTTGTTGTACAGTTAAAATATTTTTTTTTTGTAGTTTATATCAAAGTATTCCTTGGCAACATAAATCTTTTGTAAAAGAACTGCAAATTTTTTATGTGTATTGTATGGCATTTATAACATATGGAATCCTTCGATTTATTGTATTAAATTGTGTTGTTTCTCCTACTAAATAGTTTTAATATCCGTGGTTCGTTTTGCAGCCGTTCTAATCTAGCCTCAGTGTTCCTGTATTGTAACTGCGCCGTCTACATACCAACATAATATTTTATTATAATATTTTTTTTCGTTAACTGCAACCCTTAGCGCTAGGTTAAAATAAATTTTTTAAGTTTTAAATTATGTTTGTAAATGGGCACTTTAGTTTTTTTCATGGGTGTTTCCACTAGCGCCTAGCTATGCCATTCTTATCGAGAATGCGTTGAATAGATATTCTAAACATTTTGGCTGCTTGGATTAAGCGCACATGTTTGAATAATAATTTTTTTGCAATGTTAAAAATTGCCTATACTGTTATATAATATTCTAGAATATTCAAAGTAACTTTGAACGTCGAAACATAACGCTTGTAGGCTGAGCTGAAATTGATTTTTATATTATTATTTTTCTACGAATGAAGTTGCCAGTCGCCATTTTGTATTGTCTTCGTGTTAGGTTCTTGAAATGACACGTATAACATAAACTGTTAGCAAAAACAAAAAGCTTATCATTCCCATTTCACAGTTACGATTTTGCAAACGCAAGCGGGTCCTCCCAGAGAGGGGCTTTTTGCTTTTTGATTCTTTTTTTTTTGGGGGGGGGGGGGGGGCTGGCCCCCTCCCCCCGGGATAAACGACCATGATGGCCACTAACAAAAGGAAAGAATTTGAAAGCAAACAGCGCGAAAAGTGGTTCTGTTCCCTCCCGCTCACTACCCCCTCCCCCAACGGAAATTAAATTCTACCTATGCTCCTGTTAGCATCTGAAGAAATTCCTCTCTTTGCTCCAGATTTTCCATCCTCCGTTATCAACTTTGATGGTGATATTATACATATAAAATGGAGAAAAAAAACCATAAAAGCAGATCGTGTGCAGAATAATTGCCCGCACCCAGCGCACATGAAGGTAGCACGCATGGGATAGAGGTCGTGTGCGTAGAAGGAAAAAATATTATTTTGTATTCGTGTTTATTTCTGTTACGCACGCATGGCGCAACAGCCAATGAGAGCAGAGTAGAGATGTCATTTTTGACGGGAAATCGGGACCTGCTTATATTTTTTATGTTATAAACGGTGGTAGGAATTTATGGTGATACAAACATGGTCAGGTAATTCTTAATTTAAAAATTAATAATCTTTTATATAGATAAGTACAAGAACATACTAAAAGTTAAAAAAAAAAAAATGGTTCCTTAAACTTTGTTTATAACATTTTTGTCTAAGTTGTACGATGGTTTTTGAAATAAAATTCAACACAGCTGTGGTTACGAGGGTAGTGGGCGGAGCGTCTGAGGACCGATTTCGCACGAGCAGACACGAGTATTCCCGAGGATAAAAAACAACAATATTCTGATTTCCCCAAGCACAGATCCCAAAGCATCGGGAAGGCTATTATTGAGCGAATTTATGATTCATACACCCCCCGCCTTCCTTCCCAGACTTTTTTTTTTTGCAAGGGACGCGAAGAATGAATAAAGGAAGTATATGCTGAACCTACGTCCGCTGGTTTAAGGTGAGTTTATAATTAATACGTGCCTGGTTACTGCATTTGGAAGAAATTATGACTTAATTTTTTCATATAATTCTAGGTAAGTCCGTCTTTATACATTGAGTTATGACCTGAAAAGAATCGTCATTGCACGATTTATGATACGTAATCCAATCCCGGTTTATATTTGTAATATCGAACTACCTTTGGAAATGGGGTTTTATGGCGGGATGTTTAAAAAATGGAAGATATCGTTACAACGTTGTAATGTAAAATAATAATGAATTTAATGGCTACAAAAGGATACGCTGTAGTGAAAAACTATATCAACTAGGTTAAAAAGTTCGTAGGTACCGTACTTTTGTTTTTTGTATGTAAGACTAACAAAACTTTACAAATAGAAGTTACCACATTACAGTACTTCACTCAAATAGTCTAGGAAAGTGACTTGTCATAAAATAAAATAAAAATTGAATAGGTACTTAAGTAGGAAGTTTTATTTTATCTTATGATTTTGCAATTTATGTTAAGGATTTTTTCTTTGAGACACACTTCAAAATCATTACAGCTGAGTTTTGAGAAAATAGCAAAATGTTTTCGGAACAACACTCTTCTAGCATGGGAAATACAACCTGTGTCCAGGGACGTAACTACAGGGGGGCAAACGGGGCTTGTGTCTCGGGCGCCGCATTTTGGGGGGGGGGGGGGGGGGGGAGGGCTAAACTGGCAGAGTAAGTTTTACTGTAGGCCTAGATATTTACTTGAATATGATACTGTTTGAACAAAAAAAATTTTTTTGAAAGGTACATACTTACATGTATATTGTCAAATGTTTAAAAAAGTGTAATTTTTGCGTACTATCAACTTGCGATGTATTAAAAATGAAGTAACTGCAAATAAATCTATTTATTTACCATCCAAGTTGAATTAACATGTATATTTGGAATAGTGTAGTGGAATTAATATGTAAAGGCTATATAAGGTCTTGTCGAGAAAGGTTTTGGTTTCGTTGGTTTGAAAAAAAAAAATAATAGGGGCCCCATGATGAGTTCTTGTCCCGGGTGGAAACTAGTGTAGTTACATCACTGTCTGTGTTCCATTTCACCCATCAAGGGCCTTTACATGGCTTCTTGCTCTTGTAAACTGCATTGAAGCTGTGATGTGAACATTTCACTGCTGCAGTCACACATGCACTCCTGAATGTGCACTCCCAGTCAAGTGTATGGAGCCACTTCTCGATCTCTTCACCGATTTACACTATTATAGCCAGGGCCGGATTTAGGGGAGGGCAACCAGGGTGAAAGCCCCGGGGCCTCCACAAACGGAGGGCCCCCACAAAGGGAGGGCCCCCACAATAATTTCATATAATTCTTGTCTCCGATTATATTTATGTATGTTTTTTAAATATTAAGAGAATCTACTTGATTTCGCAATAAATTATTTATTGGAAAACTTGACTGAAAAAAATTGTTCATTTTATTTGGAAAATAATTTGGGGCCAGGGGGCCTCCGCTCCTCTGTTGCCCCGAGGCCTCCAGACCTCTAAATCCGGCCCTGGTTATAGCAACATTCAACTGGGCTGAACATTAAAAGCATACAAAAATGCACCTGACGTATTTGATTAAACAAAACTTTATTTTATTTCCTATATTATTTTAATTTTCTAGGACAATAAATTTCAAGTCCAGGTTCCAAAGTTAATAATTATGAAAAGATTAACTAACTTGTAAGTAACTAAGACAATACTATTTATAATAATATATATTTTTATTTTTTATTTTTGGATGATTCTATATTGCGAACGAAGGAAAAAAAATAGGGCTTTTGCATGAAATATATTTGTGAGATTACAAATAGCTTAGAGACTAATCAAAACACAAATGAATAAGGTTAGCATGAAGGTGTCCAAAATGCACCTTTCAAAACAAGGGGTCATTAGTCATAATTTTCCTCTCTTTCAATTCTCTGGGGAGACAAATTCTTAGCTGAGACATCAGCATCAACCTCTTGAATTTAAAATTATTCCGATTTGAAATCTATAAAATTATAATATAAATTCCATTTAAGTATTCTGGAAGTACTTAATATTACAATTTTAGTTTAATCATATTGAATGTTGTCATTTAAACTTCCATGATTATAAGCCTGATAACAGTTTGTAATTCAGTCGTGACTTACCTTCTTTGCCCGGTACAGGCAAGTGGTTGGACCCAGGGACTCTACAAATTAATAGATAGTTTAATACTCAAGGTGAGAAAGTACACTAATTTCGAGCAGCTGTGTTTCGTGGAAGTAGGCATGTCACACCCCCCTCCCCCTCCCGTAGCTACACCGCTGACCCCCACTGCTTCCGGGAGTGTGAGTGTAGTGTGTGTTTAAAGAGCACACTGGAAAACCTGCTTTAGTTTTTCCTCCCACTGTAGCTGAATAATCTAATATAGAATGGTAAACCACTTGGTAACTCAACTAACCAAACACCCCATTCAATAAATAAACAGCATTAGAAAGTAAACCTTATATGCAAATGTGCTTGGTTACTCTCTCATTGTGCTCAATGTTATTTGAGAGTTTAAAAGTGTACCTACTGTCATAATTAAGCTGATTATTAAAATTTGTTAAAAAAAACTATTTATACATATGTGTATATATTAATATTATATGTATAATTATTTTTAATTTTTCCCACAACTATACAGACCAATTAATTCTATCCCTTCCAAAAAAAATTTCTGCATGTGGCTCTACAGGAATTAAGCGATTCAGTCTAAAGCATAGCAGCCTAGTATAGTCCCAAATATGTCAGCTCACATATAAGTTGACATATTGATTTTCAGTTCCAAATTTGAAAAAAAAAAAAAATTAAAAAAAATAAGATGTAGAAACTAAGAAAAAAAATATGTGCTTACATTTAACTTAATGTACTTCTTGGGTACATGCTGGTCACCTGATTACATATCTTCAAACATACTTTACACATAAATTATTTTACAAGTTGCAACTCATCAAATTGTGTGTTACAAATGTGTAATTTATAAAAAGAATTTTACACCATTGTAAAATTTAAGAAAATTTTCAACATGCAGGATAAAATAGCCATGTTTTTAAGGTTTACAGATACATATTTTGCTTTCTGCAATTTCTGAAATGCCTACACATAAGTCAGGCGTGCATATTTCTTTATAAATTTAGAGAAAAACTTTTGACAGTACGGTATATACTGTATTGTCCAATTACCAGATAAATCTCTTCTTTAAATTCCTTTTTTTTTCCTTCTGAATATTATTTTTTATTGCACTTGATAGGTACTTATATAGTCTAATGCACAAAAATATAAATAAACTCCCCAGCTCGTGATTCAACCATGGTTAAAAATATAGCCATAATCTGTCAGCACTTTCGAAGTTATGTAATTTGTGAGTTGGTTACTACAGTCTATTTACGTGCATGTAGTGTTAATTGAACGTAAAGACATTTACAGATAAATCAGTGAAAAGGGGAGCAGGGCTTGCTCGGGACAGTATGCCTTTGCAGCACTCACCAGGAATCAGTGGCCACTGCAAAGTCCGGGGTTCCCGGACCGGTAGCGAACAGTCAGCGTGGCGAGTAGTCGAATGCAGAACTACATTCAGTTTGGCTTGTTTCGTCATCCAGGAAGCGTGCCGGCAGAGTCCGGAGTGAATACCAGCACCAGCCGCCACATAGATACACGTTTTAACAACACTCACAGTTATGTTGTTTGGGATAGTTTACATTTATTAGTTTAGGCTGTCAAGAGACGTGGTGGTCGAGTGGCTTAGAACACTCGCCTACCACCAAGGTGATCCGACTTCAATTCCTGGCAGTGTCGATCCCAGATTTTTTCGCGAGTCTGGAACGCGGTGGACGTCGCAGCGGCTTGTGGGATACTCCCGTTTCCCTCACCAATCCGTTCCGTCGCTGCTCCACACCCTGTCTCGTCTCCCGTCACACATTCTCCAGGCCCGGCAGGAACGACAGGGCTGTCCCTCGGGTAGGGCAGCCGGCTCCTGAGTGTGTCAGCCCCGTTCCATCCATGTAGACCCTGCCTCGTGCGGGAAACTACATGTCCATTTTCATTTTTTTCATTTTTGAGTATCTTCATAAAATAAGGTTTGAACCTGACTTAACCTCCAAATTAAAATTTTATGGTAGGTTGTTAAATTTTTTACTTGTTGTTGTTGTTGTTGTTGTTGTTGTTGTTGTTGTTTATATAGCTTTGATTAACAATGGTTCTAGTTTCAAGTCTTGTTTCAGATGGCAGAGAAGGTGCTCTCTGTGACATGTGATCAGGTCATAAAGTCAGAGAAAATAAAGGTATTAGTTCATAATTACTGTTGATAAATTTAGTTTTTTTTTTGTTTATAAAGAATTTACATTTGTCATTTAACATAATTGTCAAATAGCCATGTTATACTATGAAGAATTATTTAATATAATCTGTCAGCGTAGAGCCGAATTCACAATAGCCCAGGAATGGAATGGGAACGTGGTGGAACAAATGCCTGGAAACATAAAACAAGGTTAACAGCTGCACCGCTGTATACAACTGACAACAGGGTGATAGAAGAAGCCAGAGACAGATTGGGTTTGCGAACAATTATGAAAAATATCCAACTTCTTTGCCAACCCGACTCCAGTTTGCTTCCCGTTCAGCCCGTCAGATGACTGCATTCAGTTTGCATTACAATTAAATATAAAAAAATCCTTATTTAATTTTGTGCTGCATTTCGTATTTATGTCTACATATTTATCTGAAAAATAAGCTTGGAAAAATTAACAAATATCCCCCTTAGTTTAACTAGTACAAAGATAATTAATTCTTCTGCCAATTTATATTTTTGTTTATAACTGTGCCATCAGAATAGCATTTTGTTGTGAATGCTACTCATTCTTGTCTTACTCTCGAATTCTTCGTGGCCTGTTCTAATTTCATTTTTGGTTTTTGTGAATTAAGTTTAAAGCTGTAGCTTAGTAGTAGTAACCTACACATATAAGACTAGTTAAGTTACAATGAAAAAGTAATGTACATCTGGTCTTTTCATTTGAAAAATCTACACAATAAGTAAATTACGAATAACTTTCTTACTACTGAATGATTAGTGAGTTATGCATAATTAATTAACATAATTAAGAACAGACATTAATGTTTGTTTCAGCATGTTCCTTGATCAAACTTTTCCAAAGTTCATTTGTAGTCAGTACTGTCAAAATAATGTTTAATCCCATATTTCACACAAAATGATACACTTAAATGAGGACAAGCACCTATGTGCTGCACTGTGCTCATGATAGGTGGCTTGGTTGTGAACATGATTTTGTCTAGAGCTCTGGAAACGGGGTCTGGTACGCATGTAGCGAGCGCAATTTGAGTCCGCATGGTCCGAATGGGGCTGTAGACCATGTCAGTGTGGACATCAGTGTTTGTCAATGGGTGAATGCAATTTTACTGTTTGTTCCAACATTGTGAGGTGGTCACACCGAGGGGGGGGGGAGGGGGTGGTCGTTTGAGGGTGACATCTGGAGGGTAGTATGTTGAGGACGTAGTCTTGAGGTCAAGCATGTTTCCTTGCACCCAGTGTATCATCTCCATGTTCGTAGATCCCGGGGAGGCCAGGGGGCCGTCGACCCCGCCTGGAATCAAAAAGCCCTTCACGGAGAGTGCCCACTTACGCTTGTAAAATCATAACTGTGAAAGGATCTTCATAAAGTAATCCTGAGGACCCCCTGGGAAAACCTACAGATTTCGCAGTTGCATCATCTCTATCCACTGTCACGGATACCCTGAGACTGAGGTTGGGGGTGCCTACGTTATCAGCCGCCAGGCATGGTGATTACACCCGTGGAGGACTCACGAACCCCTAGGTGGGATTTCGTAGCGAGCGCGTGCAGCACCCAGGGCTATCAGAGTATTCCGAGCTCGATTCTGGCCCTAACACGTTGGGCCTTGCTGATGCTTCGGTAACGAACAAGGCACTGAGACGTCCGTGCTCTCTACGCCCCAGTCCGTGGCACCCAGGACATCGTCTTCAAATCCGGAACATGTCACTCTTAAGGGTGACGATCTTGAGAGTGACATGTGAAGGGCTTGTTTCAATGACACAGCGTCGAGGAAAACATCTCTGTGTCTAAATGTCAAGAGCAATATCTCAAGGAGGATGGAGTACAAACTATGGTTTTCCTCAAAATGTTTTGCTTACTGTTTTGCCTAATAGTATTGAGCCTAGTTGAACCTAACTATATTTTTGCCCCTGTAAATTTTCTTGAAAATTAATCTAGAAATGCAAGGCTTATCAGAGCCCCGGGCGGGCTGCCAGTTTGTCAATCCTCCCTACCCTCCTCCACCCAAAAAAAAAATAAACTTTTTTCCTTCATTAATCCTGAATGGAACTAAAATGTTATTTGAAATTTAAGCCTGAAATAGTATGTACATGATGAGTCCTTTGTCTTTCCAGCGTGCCTCCATGCTCAGTCAGGATGTGTTACAAATTAATAGTCACACTTCTTTTTCAAATATTAACAACTGTTGTAATTTTGACTTGGACTTGTCAATTCGTGTTTGTTACGTATTTGAATATTACGTGTTACTTAACACTAGGATAGATAGGAATATTAGGTATTTGTAAGTAGTAACTGCAATTTTAACACTTTTATGTTATTTTTTTTTCTTTTGCAGACTGAAGTCAAAGAGGAATTGGAGACCCATGATGATGATATTGTTACAAAGGTGACACAGACTGTTTTTCCTCCAGCAGTAACAATAGCAGATGCTCAGGTAGTTACAAAATGCTGTCAGTTCCACTTACCTTAGCAGGTGATCGTCGACTTAGAGGTCATTAGAGACTATGAGATGTGCGAAATGAGGATGGAGCATTAACAGAATGACTGAGCTGGGGAAATGGGAATGCTTACCGACTCACTACAGTGTACTTTAGTATCGTACCTGTCCTCTCGCGAAAAGTCTCCGGGATACAAACCCAGATCGCCTTGTTTGGTGGAAGACAAGTGATTTGACACCTTTTTTTTTAATTGAGAAAATGATTTCTGGTACACACAGATAAAGAGAAGATAATGTAAAAATTAAAAAAAAAAAATACTTTATCTTACACAAACATAATATATTGTGTCATCATACAATACTGAAACAGAAAAAGGTCAGTGTTGATATCTCCTTCTTAATTTGTTGTTTATTATCATTGACCACCAATCATTTTGCAACTGTGCTCTAAAGTCACGCAGTAAATATGGCTCTGGTGTTTATAGTACTATGTCAATCGAGCTCGTCGTTCACCACACGGTAGCTCTCCTCTTCGCGGAAGGGAACGACGTTATGTCGAGATAGCACAGCCTGTCTGCTCACACATGAGACCCGGCGTGTAGCACACGTCTGCTCACTACTCAACCACCATGATCCCCTGATTGTAACAGACAGTGTGTGTATGCACACCATTGTGAAACATTTAAATAATGACCATTGTTTTTACCCTTATTGTAACATTAATATGTATGTATTATTCAAAGTTATTATTTTTTAAAAAATAATTTACCTAAAGTTTTATTTTATCAACAACTGATGATGATAATTTATGTTTAACTGATAATGATACAGTGGAATATAATTTTAGTCTCATAACTGATAAATCCATTCAAATTGTTTACCCCGTATTAATAACATTTTCTCTTGATTGCAGGTTAATGACAGAGCATACATTAAAAGTCTCATTCCGTTTATTAAGTCAGAGTACTTTAAGGTATGTGTAGTTGTGCAATCACACTGATTCGTCTAACTGCAATATGCATCTCTATTAAGTGGAAATCTGTAAAGGAGTCTGGTAATCATTTAGTCGTGGTGGATATGGTTTGCTAGTGGGAAATGTAGTTGTTATTAAAATCTCACTCAACCACAGATAGAATTAACTTTGCACTTGAAGGGCATTTCAGCTTGATCATTAAATATTCATGCCGGTGCACGAAACTGACGATTTAGTTTTGTTCCTGAATAATTATAATAAAGGTTTGGTTCAGTCCGAAAAATATTTGAACTATGAAAAATTGAAGTTATAAAAATTATTTTTTTGCTGTGCTGAAGCTAGCCAATGCACATGGGCGTCAGCATGCATGCTTACTACTGTGGCTATTTGCAATCTTGTTCGGTGGTGTGTGCTCAGTTGCATACAGGCTGATTATTATTATTATTTATTTATTTAATTTTAGGAACAGCCTAAGCAGTGAAACATGTTTTGTCAGGCAGGGCTGTGATGTGCTTGGTTGGTTTGCAATCTGATCATGTTTTGACTATTTTTTTTTATATTGATCACTATTTATTGGTCTATTTTCTTGGATATTGTTTTAATAAAACAACTGCAGCCGGTTGAAATATTATAATTCCTTTAAAACAACATATAATTTACTTGAAAATAATTCAAAGTGGGTCTTAAAATTGCCCAGGACTGCTGTCTTTTTTTTTTGTGCTTATTTTGATTATAATCACACGTTAATCATTTTAACATGTTAGAATATTAACAGCTCATTGCCAGACAATTTTACTCTATACCTTTTAAACATTAAAGTTCGGTCTCATGAGGGTTTTTTTCAGGTCACGATTGTATTTTTATTGCTTTTTTTTTACATTAATCTTTACTTATATGTAGCTAAACTTGTGGGATATAATTCTAACTGTAAAAAAAAACAACTATAAGTTGTGCTCGGAGCACTCTGAAACAGCTTCCTCATGCTCTTGAAACTTGGTCATTCGTGTTTGCACCCAAGTGGTGAGGTGTCTTGAACAATTAAGTTTTAGAGTTCATCTCCCAGCATGGTCAGTAGTAGCTCCAGTCATTACCCCTTCTTTTTCTTCTTTTTGAATACATAATTTAAAGGAGGAGAGTGTACGAACTAAAAGACACCATCTTGTATTCAACGGTTTTTAGGCTATAACAATTTTTTGTTGTTTGATATTGAAATTTTACCTTTGTTAAGGCAGATAGTACACATCAGGGAATTTTATGAGACTATAAATTCGTTAAATTTACAACATGATTACACATTCTTTAAACGATTCATGCAATGGAGAATTTTGATTTAATGCAGTTTTTTTGTTGGACACACCCCATTGCAGTTTTGCACTGTTTGTCATGGAAAAATTCAGAAAATCCAAAAGATAAATAAAAAAATATGAAGATAAAAATTCACAGAAAACAAGATTGAATCAGCTGATGTCGGACAAACAGATCCAGCGGTGAAACTAAACAGGTACTATGGACAACATAACGCCGATAGCACTGACAAACACAGAAGGTTTCCAGTGACAACAGTTGCGACGTTTCGGGAACTGACGTCTGTTCCCGTCATCAGGCACAACCAGACTGATATTGGACACTGGAAAACTGTGGGTGTTTTGATGAAACAAATTTATTCAGTACTAGCCGTGTGCCCAATGGCAAAGTGTTAGATCCTCGTTTTCGATGAATACCAAAAATGCTTATTTTAATGACTTATTTATAAACAGAAAAGCCTGCACTAATTTCCATATTTCCAACTTCAAAAATGACAAACTTCCGTGCAAACTTTCATCCCCTATCTAACCCCCTTTAGTAAATGAATTTTCAAAAATCCTTTCTTAATGCCTACCTATGTTCTATAAATAAGTAACTCCAATGCAAAATCTCACGCTTCTAGACACACTGGTTTAAGCTGTGTGTTGTTTTGTCTGTCAGTGTTAAATAAAGTAGATATTATTTAGACCAGCAGTGTTGGTTACGTAGTGTTGAAGGAAATGTTTTCAGTACAAACTGTATATTGTGCAGGTAAACGTGTTATAGTCACTTCTGCATGTTATGTGTGTTTGTATAAATGTTTCTGATAGTAATTTGTATAGTAGTATATCAGTGATTTTCTCAATGGACTCTGATGAGACAGAGAAAAATTTTTAGGTGGACATAAAAACTGGCTAAGTAAGAGGTGTTGGGACCCGGCCCAACGAAAGGTAATCAGATGCTAGTGGAACTTTTATGGAAGGATATGCAGGGGAACGGGATTACCCTGAGGAAATCTACCGGCGCATGGTAACGTTTGTCGCGTTTCCCTATTGGGAAATATCCAGGTTTGACCCTGCCGGGAATCTGCCTTGGATTGATGAGGTGGAAGGGGAGTCATGTGACCACTCAGATACCGTGGTCTCCTCCCCAAGCAGTGTTCATTCACGCATTTATATTTTTTAGCTTTAGGAGATGTTACACGCATGATAAATTTAAAAATTTTTTTTTTTTTAGCCCTTCCCAAATTTACTTCTCTTTCAGACTGAAACCAAAGCTGGGTGCAGACTCTACGGAAATATTATAAGACATGAGTTCTACGTCGAATATATAGAGCCAAATGATTTAAAAGAGCAGGTGAGTTTTTTGAATCATCTTGACTTAGGCATGAAGCAGTTTTAACAAAAATTTATAATGATAATTGCACTTTTTGGAATTTTTCCAGTCGCTCTGTACTAGCATGTAAGCATATAAGTAAATGGAAATCTCTCATAAAGATTTACTCATTATATGAAAGATAGAAATTGTGTTTATAAACTTTTTCAAGTGCATTTATATAAGTGAGGTTATGTTACAGTGTGTATAATTTATTTGCGTTATAAATTATAACATTGTTTAATAAATAAAATAATTAATGAATAACAATAAACATTCCGCATATTTATTGATTTCTCGACGGCCTATCTCCTACCTGCCCTGGGGCGGAGCCGCTAGGGCTTAGCTGAGTTTTTGTTTGTATCCGAGTTGGTTTTATCATAGTAATGTAAATCTACTATTTTTTGTTTTGTTTTATTTGTAAATGTCATTTGTTAGCTGAGATACTTACTTTATTAACTCTTTGATTTTAACTTTGGAGTTGCCAGACAGCATATTCAAACATTTTTTACCATTATTTTCAAGTTCTTTTTCCAATGCAGTGTGTAGATATATATCCTTATCATCTTGTTGGAATTTTTTTTGTCACCAACCAGGTTTAAAGTTAAAAAATTTATGTTAAGAGCATATTAAAAATCCTAAGCAACAGAAACTCTTGTCAAGTGAAACTTTAATTATCAACATTTGTCCCAAAACTGAACTTATAGTTTGAGTTTATGTAATAATTGTGAAAACTTAATTGTGCACTAGCACAATGCATATCTTGGCTTTGAGCATTCAGACACTGCTGTGGACAATCACTGATATAAAAAAATTATACACCAGGTATTTTTTTTATTCATTTTTACATATGAAGTGGATTTTAACTCTACAATTGGGTATCAATGTATCATTTTCAACATATATTACTCTATTAAGTAACTTAATTAATATTTCACCAACAGAATGTCTCAATTTTGTGCAGACAACTTGTAAATGGACTTTTGCTATTTTTATGATACTTTCACGTAAACAGGGTGCAAATAAATGGTTCAGTATTTAATAGTGTTCAAACTTAAGCCATGGTTTCAAATATTGGAAAATCGAATGTTTACGTAAGTACTTATGTTAAATTTGTATCCTTATAATTATGGGACAGATGTGAAAGTTAGCCGTAACTACTCCAAACGTACATTCTGCTTCTTTGCATATCTACAGCTCTATCCGAAACCAAATCAGTGAATGTTATTCTGATCCTGCTGATGTGGAATCAGTGAGGATGTTTCGTTATTTATGACTAGGTTTTGGACAGAGGGGTATAATTATAATGAAGCTTGGATACCATCATTCTATGTTTCTTGTACTTGGTTGGCAGGAATAAACCTGCGGCTTTTTCATAAGCAAGCTGAGGTGTGATGTTCTCTTACCATCATGAACCATCTGTAGTTTACTTTGCTCGGTAGTTGTAGATCTCCTTTGTATGTTACAAGTACATTTCTTACCATTTCCCTCTATTACTTATCTTCCAGACTGGAGTCGGAGACGGACCTAGTACGAATGAGGATATTTCTTGTGACTCTAGAATATCCAACTTTTTGCAAGAGGATTCTGTGAAAAAAAGTTGTACAACACTCGTGAGTTTTTTTTAAATATAGTTATCTCATTTCCTATTAATTTGGAGAAAAGATTAAAGCATTTACTTTTAAAATAATTATTATTTGTTGTTTAGTTACCATTAAAGTAAATTACCTTTTATAAAAGGGCTTCCTGGTTCACAAAGCTTGTAATTTTCTTGGCCCTACAGAAACTTAATGAAATTGAGTTCACCATAGAAGTTTTTCTCTTTATTTCATCCAGTTCTTACATTTCAAGTTTGTTTTATCATGGTGGTATGATCACTTACCCTCCACCATCCTGTGAGAAAAGCCTCTATTTTTTTATAAGTGGGAAAAACAGCACCTGTTGCAGTGAGCTGGTATTTTTCTCAGGATGTGCTTGTTTTCCCACCAAATGCATTCTTTCCTTGTTCCATCTCATTGCTTCACTCCTCACCTATCTCTAAAGACCTCAGTGTCAGCAAATTTTTAAATCTCTCATAATTAACAATTTGCTTTAAAAACTTGTGTATGATGTGAACAGTGAAATAAAAAAGGGTTTAAATTGGGTTTGTTACTAATGTTTTCCTTTTGATACAATTATATTTTTGCTATATACCATACTGCATACCTGCATATTTAGATGAATATCAGTGTATTTGCAAAAAAATAATGTTTGTGTGTACTTATGTACGTGCGTGAGAACTTATACTTCTTTGGCATCATTAAAAAATAGTTTTTAATTGCATGCAAATAATTAATTAAAATAATAAAAGGGCTGGAAAATTATAGTCAACACAGTCAATAAAGTTCAGTTTAAATTTGAAAAATGAAATAAATAAAATTTAGAGGATAATAAATATATATGACTTAATTTGTACTAAATGTTATAAGATTCTAAATTTTAAATTTTTATTTTTGATTATTTAATATTTTAAAAGAAAATAAATATTTAATAATAATAAATTCAAAAATTTAATTAAAATTTATTTATTTTTTAGATATTTATTATTTTCATAATTTAATATTCATTTTTCATTTTTATCAAAATGTTTTCATTAAATATGTTCATTTATTTTTATAAATATTTATTATTTATTCAAATTAATAATAAATATTAAAAATTAATATTTTAATTTGATGTTCAATTTTAATTTTTATCACAAATTTTTATTAAATGTTTTATTTAATTTATTTCTTTATTTTGTAAATATTAAATAACCAATAATAAATATTTAACATTAATAATTTAATAATATTTAGTATTAATTATATTAAATAATAATATTTTTTTATATAAATAAATAATACATATGGATAGTTAACTTCAATTATATTGGAACACTTGAAAAAGAATATAAGCACAATTTGTTTTACTAATATTTACGAATAGTAAATAATATTAATCAAAATTTTTAACAACATGCTGATTTTCCCGTCATAAGAACACATACAGAAAGTTCCAGAATATCTCTCTAATATAAAAAAAAGTCTCGAAAATTGCCGTTGCTGTGTTGCGCACCTGTTTCTCGTCCATTCTTTTCCCAAAACAATACACACTAGAACCATAAATATAGCTTCCAAATGAACACAACAGTCATAAATAGGCAAAAAAACAATATTATAAAATATATATAAACAAATACTAACCTAGCAAACAATGTGAAAACCAGTAAAACATAGTTAAATTGGTTTTTCTGAATAAAATAATTAAATATCATAATCTATTATAAAAACATTCATTTTAATAAAATACAAATACTAAACTATCTCACAATGACCATGAAACTACATAATCAGCTGACATACTTCATTATTCAAAACAATCGTCTTGTCTTAAGAATTCTCTGAAAATTTGGGGAAGGGCAGTGGCCTGTAACATCACAAAATTATTACATATCCTTAGTGTGCTTTTTATAAATAGAATTATTTTAAGAATTTTTGCAATTGCTAGCTTGAAGTGTTTACATGAAACATGTGCTCTTATTTGTACACCGTTATTTGCAGGAAAAGTATATTTTTCACGACAGAAAAAGCAAACTGAAGTATGATGGCAAGAATGACTACAATTCAGTTGAAACACGTTCGCCCAGCCTCGTCTTGTCCTGCAGTGGGGAGGAAGAAGGTGAAAACAGACCTGTGGGGCGATCGTGCAGTGACCAAATCAAAAGACCTTTTGATTGCAGCAGCAGTAAACCAGCCCCGGGGGGCCACCAACTTGTCCCAGAGCGCAGTGGCGAGGCATGCGACGGCACTCGGGCAACTTGGGGCGGAACGTCTACGGGCGACCAGAGCTATTCTGTCACCAACGTTTGCTCGGAAGCAGAAGTACTTGCTGCCCGCGACGGGGTGGGTGGCTCCTTCATCTGTGATTTCTGCGGGGAAACTTTTAAAAAGAAATATATTCTCATGTCTCATATTGGAGTGCATATAGGTATGGCTAATGAGTGCATATTTTGTGGGAAGACTGTGAGAAATAGGATACAAAAAATGGCTCATTTAAGAAACCATACTCATGAGTGGCAGTATAAATGTGGAGTTTGCGGCAAGAGATTTAAAAAGATGTCATATCTTAACATGCATGCTCCGGTGCATAGTTCTAAGAGGCCTTTTAGCTGTCAACAGTGCAGTAAGTCATTTAGTAATAAGAGAAATTTTAATTCCCATGCTTCAGTACATACTTCAGTGAAGCTGTTTAGTTGTGATGTGTGTGGCACAGCTTTTAAGACAAAGGCTCTTCTTGCTCGTCATGCTAGAGTACATAGCTCAGAGAGACCATTTAGTTGCGACTTGTGTGGCAAAGCTTTTAAAACTAAAGCACTGCGGAGTGTACATTCTATAGTTCATAGCTCAGAGACACCATTCATTTGTAAAGTTTGTGGTAAGGCCTTTAAAACCAAGCTAAGACTGACTTGTCATGATGTAATACATACCACATCGAAACCATTTAGTTGCGATTTATGTGATAAAGCTTTTAAAAGAAAGCAAAGTTTTGACCTTCATGCCATGGTTCATAGCTCGGAGAAACCATTCACTTGTAAAATATGTGGCAAGGGTTTTGGTGTCAAGAGGAAGCTTTCTGTTCATGCTTTAGTACATTCCACAGTGAAACCGTTTAGTTGTAATGTGTGTCTGAAAGCTTTTAAAAGGAAGGGTGATCTGGTTGGCCATGCTATGGTTCATAGCTCGGAGAAACCATTTGTTTGTGCGACGTGTGGCAAGGGCTTTCGTGACAAGTACAAGCTTACTGCTCATGGAATAGTTCATTCCACAATTAGACCATTTAGTTGCGATGTGTGCGGTAAGATTTTCAAAAGAGAGACTGGTTATAAAATTCATGCTGCAAGACATAGCTCAGATAGGCAGTTTAGTTGTAGACTGTGCAACAAGTCATTCAAAACTGAAACAATTCTTAGTGTTCATGTGAAAGACATACATCGGTAGAAAGTGAAGTGTGAGAATGATGGGCTAATATTTTTTTGTAGCAAGTTGTTCAACTGCTTATAGTGACCTTGACGGTAGTTGTTAAATATGTGTACTGTGGCCTATGTTATTTTTATTGAACATTTTTTAATTTATTAATAATGTGAAATGAAGTAGTTTTTAGTTTACAAGAAAATTTACTTTCATATGCATATATATTGAGTATATAATCTTAAAAGGAACAGTTTATCTGCTTGCATTTTGAGCAATATTAGGACAGTATAAGAAATTTTTACTCCATAGTTAGTAGGTACCTACATCATGAAATTTTATAAGAATTAAATTCTAATTAAAGCTATTACGTATTAAAATTATTGTATTACATTCAAAAGTACGTATTATACAGTAACTAATTACTCTGAATTTATGTTTTACTGTTTAGTTGCATTTTTTGTTCGACACCGATAGAATGAACTAATTAAAAAGCATTTTTTTTTAATAAGCTTAAAATATTTTAATATCTTTGATGCCATATTTGTTCCAACACAATTTTCCTGGCTAATAATTTATGGGCATATTTTAAATGGTGATTATATCTAGTTATGACTATTCAAGTTTAAAAAATGTATTCCAGGATAGTTTCATTACCATAATGTTTAATCTGGCACACCAATAAGTTTAATAGTTTGCAAAGGTTAATATTTACAGTGCATGTTGCCACACACAGGTCTGCTATCTTGACAACTTTGGCTTGTGGGTATAGCAGTTTCTGTTTGCATGCATATTGACTTTCAACCTGTTAAATTTCAGTTGTGTAATGCAAGCTCATTTTATTGCATTTTTGGTGGCTATTAAAATTCAACCCTCATTGAGCCTAAAAAAGCGTAACTTCAATTTTTTTTTTAATAGGTTGAATGGTTATTGGCTTCCGGCCACAACCAGCACTAGATTCCTTTTCTTAGTCAAAGCCTTTTTTTTATTATCATATCATCCACCAAATATTCGTAAATAGAATAACACCCATGCCTTATCCGGGACTCATTCAAACTCAGAACACCTTGCACCGTAAGCCGGTGTGTATTCGACTACGCTATGGAGGTCGGCAGTGTAACTTGAAAAATGCAACGAATGATGATTATGGTCAAGGGGAAAACGTTACAAGTTCAGCGTCGAGGCATTTACATGTGACGCTTACAGTAATGTTGTTCGGCTAGCTCTGGAAATCAACAGTACCTACCATATTGTTAAACAGAATTATAGTTAGGTTTTATAAATGTCAAAAAGTTTTACAGTTTTCTCTGAAATGAGTTTATTTGTATATTTATCACGCTGAGCATTATTTTAAAGAATTCTATGTTCCATTTCATGTCCCAATTTTGTAATATAAGTTTATTTGCTACATGAGAACACATTTTGCTTGTTACCGAGTTAGATATTTCCACATTACTTGCTAGTACTAAAATACTTGGTCACAATTTTTTTTAAAAATAAATGATATAGGTATGTAAAGTAATTTATCTGGAAAATGAGAATGATGTAATTAATATTTTATGTTTAAAGATCACAGTAAATTCATTTTACTGTGCAATTTGTATTAATGTGATTTAAATATACAAATCTTTTTTAAACTTAAGAAATAAATAAAAAAATTTAAAAAATCATGTATTATGTGCAATATTTTAGTTTTAAAAAGAGTTTAATGTTGAAAAGCTGAAATTAGCTCATTCCAATAATAAACTTTGGTACTGACAAGCTTTGTAACATGTTTGAAATTACTTGCCTAAAAAATATTTAATGGAGAAAATTTGGAAGCTATTAGGCCTACCTTAACGTTGTACCGCCCTAGGCAGTAAGCAAAGCCTGGCCCACAGTATCATCCATTACGTGTGACAGCTATTGAGACGTACCTGGCCAAAAGCACTATTGCCGAGTCCAACAGTCGAACTTTGCAGTGTTGTTTTTTAGCTATGTTCTTTTGGACCTTATGACATAAAAAAATTAAGTATGTTCTTATTTTTAATAGATATCCAAGATAGACTGGCAGTCTTTTATTAATAAAGCGTTCCACCACTTTCCTCACCGAGTAGGTGGGAGTGTCGTCTTGGATGCCAAGCGGCAGTCGCGCTCTGGACTTCGCCAAGAACAGATATGTCTTGCTGTTCCACCATTGTACATGCTAGAACCTAATGCTAGGGTTTTGTCTAAGAAGTAAGTCTTGTAAGCTTGACGTCGTCCCAAGTGCTCCTCCGGCTCGCTGAGGCCATTATTGCCCGTTGCTGCTTCAGGCTTGTGTGTGCGCCGGCGCCCATGCGCAGAAGTGTAACAAACTGCCTTGGCCGAGAGGGGAACACCCTGCAGAGGCACCACCATAACAGTGATGTGCCTTTCATAAGGGTTTGTCTATGTATTTATGTGAGTGTGTAAATATCTATTTGTGTTGTGTACCTGTAGATGTGTTTCCCAGGCGACTGAGTCGCGTCTCCCCGCCTGTGACCATGTGGGTTCCACGCACTCGCACACGAAGGGAAGAGGGGGATTCATGTGCGCGCGGCAAGGAGGGAGGCCGCTGAGACGTCGCGGAGCGTGGGTCGAGTCAGTCGCCTGAGTGGGATGAGAGAGTGCGGTTGCGAAGTTGTGAGTGAGAGTCGAACGGACACTGTCAGTCGTGTCACCGTTGTCGCGACCCTGTCATTCACATCTTCGTCGGTCACATCACCGTCATTCGCGTTGTCAGTCACATCACCGTCAGTCACGTCACTATCAGTCATGTCACCATCAGTCACGTCACCGTCGTTCGCGTCAGCAGTTACGTCACAGTCTTTCGTGTCATCGTCATTCACGTCACTGCCAGTCACATCACCGTCATTCACGCCACTGTCAGTCGCGTCACTGTCGTCACCGCCAGTCAGGTCACTGCTAGTGTCGTGTCACGCTCAAAGTGCATGGAGCCGGGCCTCGCCCTGATGGACTGTCGCAGATGGGGGCCGTGACAGCCCATGTACAGTGTGTTACGTGTGCAGTAAACACAACTAACGTCATAAACTCTTTTATTTCACCCGAGTTAGGCTAGTTCCCTTGCCACGTGGCACGAACCTTCTCTGCCGGAGAAGCTGGGCAGCGACTCCGAACCACGGGAACAGCCCTAATGTCGACAAGCTATTCTGTGTGTATTCTAATCGAGCTCCCAGTACAGACATGTACCTGCCATATCATCCGGTAAAATTCTTATAATGTACTTGCTAGAGCCCACGAGCACCACAAATAAAACCAAACATTGTTAGGAACAGAAGTGTAAATGATTTTTGAATCCCTTAGACACCTCCCTGTCCAGTAAGTGAATTAATGAAGGTACAGTCTGGTCAAGCCATGTCCATGGGAAGGAACACGTGGAAAACTACTTCAGGATAGCCTTCATAATACAGTTCTGTGCATTTGACGTCTTGGTAAGCTACACAGGCGAGACGCGACCTGCATCCCTGCAGGAGGCTGCTCTTCCCGAGAGAGCTGGCACCAGGTAACGACACCAAGCAACAGTGCTACCGAAATATGTCAGCCACATCTCCCACTCCTTGCACAGATGAGCCCGTGACAACATTTCAAGTTTTCCTATAAAATACTGTGTGTGTGTGGAGACAGTGCACGTATTTCGGAAGCATTATTGCTGCTAATGATGATGGTTCTGCCCAGTGCCAGCTCTTAAGAGAGCAACTTGACACTCTGAGGTACGAGTGAACCAGTTTAGCCTAGTGTGGGTTACCAGAGAAGTATCCATGTCGGAGAACTATAGTGGCTAGAAGGAAAGAGGGGGCACTAGTTGGTCTACATAACGTGGGCCTCTGTGTAGACCAGTTTAGGTACCTACTCTCGTGCAGACACGACAAGGAAAGGAGATGACTGGATAAGATAGTACTTAAAAGTCAAGTGACCGCAGGTTGCCAGTTTATGGTAGTGCCCACATGTACTAACAAGTACAACTAAAATGCACATTTCACTCTTCATTGTTCAGCAGTGACTAAACAGTGAATGGAACTTTAGTCCAAATAGGTTTTTCTAGCATGCATCAGTGGCTAGGTCATTAAAGAGAAAATGCTGGAGTCGGCCTGGCCCATAAGATGTAGCGCCTGTGTACCACAACAATGTGAGGCTGATAATTGAAGGAGAAGGGGTCAAAAAAACACCCAGCGAGATAAGTGCAAGATCTCAGTCTATTTAAATAGGGTTTAAGAAAATAATTAAATAGCTATGGCAATAAGAGATCAATTAAAACAAAATGATTGCTAAGGAGCTCTTGAGAGACAGCATTTGCCCTCGCTGGTGAGTTACATAGGAATGAAGCAGAGATCTCAGAGATGTTCCTTCTGCTCACTGGAGAAGAAGTAGCATCACAGCAAAAACTAATTATAACTTGAAAATAGCTAGTCAGCTTATGCATAGCTGAAAGGAAAATACATAATTAAAACTTGAACTTTAAAGACATCTGTTTTGCTGATTACGGTCTTGAAAGTACACAAGCACCCACACGCAGCACAGCACAGTGGTGGTTGTCAGTGATAGACGGTTAAGACTTGGCTGGGACCCTGCCTTTAATTAGGATCAAAGAGTATGATACGACGTAGATGAAAATGTGACAGTGACAGCCCTTATATGATTTCATACTCCTGACAACAGCAGCATGTTAAAAACATTAAAAATAAACAAAAGGATAGGTTTCAGTTATGTCTACTGTATTCAATATCTTGTGTTATTCCGAGTTTGCGTTAACGTGTTACTTTCCTGGGCAGTAATGAAGTACGGAAATCAGTACCATCCACCACTGTAGGAGCACATCCTGTGACATTACGACCTGCCACTGCTAAAGCTGTGTTCCACTGTGTAATGTGTTACAGTGTTTTGAGACAGTATTGTCGGATTATCAGTTACAGGGCTGAATATGTGTTTCCTCATGTAAGGTGTGCAGAGAAAGACTGACAACTTTTAATATTTGAATTTCACGAAATAGAAGGTGTATCTTTGTTGTCCTTTCAAGTGTCCGGCAGTCGAGCGTGACCCTCCAGCGAGGGCTGACGATGTCTCATAGAGCTGCCCAACAATTTCTTCCTAATTTATAAATTTGTCATAAACTTTTTTCTTTACATATGGTGGTCCATGTGGATCTCGTCATGTCTTTTAAATAGAGGTCCAAATTCCTCTTCCCCTACCCTCCCCCATCCCTAAAAATGGTTTAACCACCTCGCTTTGCCAGGCATATGGGCAGGGAACATATTAACGGACCAGACAACTGCAGCGTTTCTTTAACAGGTTATCTTCGGTGCAGATACATGCTGGCCACAAAATTCTGGACTGTAAGAAAGTGTCATTCAAATGAGCTAAATTACAGTTAAAACTGACGTCGTACCGACCATGGCCGTTAAGCCCGTGCTCCGCACTGCCAGTACCGTATCCCGTTTTCGGAGCGTGCCCCTCGCCCAGCCGGATTGAGTCAAGCGAGCGCCCCGGGTGTGATCTCAATTAACTGAATTAAAACAACAGGACACGAAACCCCAGGGGCTCGACTACGGAAAACAATGCCCAAACGAGGCATTAGGACGAAATTAAGTAATCACATGCAGTGAGCAAGTGCGTCGTAGAGACTCCGTACGTGCGCGGCTCGCACGGAACAGAAAACAACCCTCGTTTCTAGCCACAGCGGCTATGGGCCTTGATTAATTGGCCTATGATAGTGGTCTAGCCAAACTAAGGGAATTAAAACCCAAACAGTGCACATTGAGATAATTTGTAGTTAAATTTACAGTCGCCAACTTGGTGCCGCTTTTTAAATTAATTATTCAAGTAGAACAATTGTTAAGCCTTAGGCAAATATTTACCAGGTGCAAAGTTTTAATCAAGCACCTGGAGCATGTTTTTTACTCATCATATAACCAATTAAATTATTATAAGTTTTTGGTGCCGACTCACAAAGAAGAGAAAGTTTCTCTTCCTTGCGAGGCGGCCATGTTCGGCAGTCTCCAACCACTCCGCGCCGGGAACAGACGTGTGTCCGTGGGCAGCATTCAAGTTTGTTTCATTGATTATTTTTATTCTGTACTACATCTTCAAATTTAAAACCTTTTATTAATTCACTGCTGCCCACGTCGACTCGGCGCGTATTTTGCGGAACCGGGCCTATCCCGACCGTCTTCAGTGTGATACCGCGCTACGTATCGTATCACGGAATGTACGGTACTGACCGACTCCAGCAAAAGTATTTTTAATTAAGGACGCCGTTTATATGCCTGCTGGCTGCACTGACGTAAGTGTTTCTCCGAACTTATAGGAGCCCGCTCATAGAGCCCCCCCTGCACCCGTTAACTTTCGGCGCTGGCCGTCTCCAGCGAGCATCGACCCACGTCCCGCGAGACTGCCGCGGTAACCATTAGTGTCGCGTAGTGTTGTGTTTTTTTTTTTGTGTTAATTGTGTAACTGCTAGACGTCGCCATGTGTTGGTGAGAGTTTTTGTAGCGGGACTAAATTAAAGGTAATTCTCACCAACTCGTTTACAATAATTTTCCGTAGTCTCCCGTCCTCCACACGGTCGAGCGGCCTTCACAGTCAAGGGAGAACCATTCAGGTTATATTCAAGCCGTGTACCTGGCGGGGCACTCGGGGGCAGAGTACCCACGACCCAACATCAACGGCCTAGCAGTCCGCTAGCCTGGCGCCCCTCCGGACAACAACAGCATCGCGACGCCCGTAGCGCCCGTCAGGTACCTCCCGGACCTTTCACAGAGGTCGGGTGATGGCAAAACGAAGTGTGTGGAGGATTATTTCAGTTGTACTTTAAATCCATTTTAGCACTGTAATAAAACTGGATATGACTGCTCTCAGAAGTGTGAATACTACTTTTCCCAGCCTACTAAAACAGCTGTGAGTGCACCAGGTTGATATGGATACTCTGGTGGGTGGTTCTTGACGAAAGTGTGTGCAAAACGCTCGTTGCACAGTGGTTACACACCCCGTTTTTGCTAACTGCAGGACACACCAGCTCTTCTGTTGCGGTGTAGGAGCCATTTTTTTCGCTAGTACTGTCTGGCGGCGTCAGTCTGCAACAAAAGAAGTGCGTCTATACGTCAAAAAAAAAAAAAACTTCCAGAGATTCTCTATGAACTATATAAGGTTTGAAGCCCGTATGTTGTACTGTTTAGATTTTATGAATTTTTGAATTTGTATACTTCTTTTGTGCTCATCCAATATATAGTTATGGATCAAATCGGCAACAGATAGGACACCAAAAATCAGTGCCCTAAAAATAAGGGACTGGCCGTGTCCTATCGTGCACTTGGAATATGGTTAGGGTACAGGTTTTGCATATTCAACACCTAAACACTTATTTTTGTGTCTTGGAATACGGCCCTAGGAAAAAGATTGTGTTCCCTGCAAAAAAATTAATTGGCAAACAATTATTGAAACAAATATGATGTCTTTTGTTTCTCTTTAAATATTTCTATAAATTATGTGATGAAAGGTTTTGAAGGCATTTTGTTTTTGAATAAAAAATCAATTTGATCTATATTTAACATTAAATGAAACCATTTCAATATATTCTGTGATTTTATTTTGTGTATAGTTCTGGCTGATATGTGCATCGTTAAGAACAGAAGTATATATTTCCACTTTTGTTACCTCTTTTCCTCTTCTAATACCTCTGGTTGTTGATATGAAACTTTTGTTTATGAATGTGATGGTAACTTCTATGATTTGGCCGCTCGAACCTCGTTTAGAAATATTTGTTCTGTAACATGATTTAGTTTTTGTAAATTCAAAGAAATATAATTTGGAGAGGCATCTTAATATTTATAAATTATTCTGAACCTGTTTTTATATTTATGTGTATTTTTGTTGGTGAGTTTCATCAGTCTTTCATATTTGATGTAGTTACCAAACTGGTAGACTAAGGTCGTATTCGAAAACAAGTACATATGTAAGGATTTAAAAAAAAATAATTCAAAATGCTTTTGTTATTTTTTAGTATTATATTTTATTAATTGTCTCAGGTGGTGTTGAGTGGTTATATTAGGTTTAAGTATTTCAAATCTATGATATAAGTGGTTGGTTGAGTTATATTAACTATGTATATTAAAAATACTTCAAAATATTGTGTATGTTTGGGAAGGTAAGGGTATGTACATCAAAATACTCTCTTTTAGAGTGTGGATGTTTTTTTTGGTGAGGTTAGAAACATTAGAATTCTATAAATTAATTTCAACAGTTGGTTAGGAATTACCATTTTTGTAATTTTCTCATGTCACATTTTTTGTAGAAATTAATAATAACATTCAAATTTTTTTTTCAAAAACTAGAAATGTTTCTGTATTCCAAGGCTGCATTTGTGCATGCTCGGTATAAATATTAAAAAATTTTACATTGTGAAAAATAATTGTTTAGATTAGGTTAGGTACTTTAAAAATACTTTATTATTTTTGGATAGTTAGGTTAGTAAGGTTAGTATAACTACATCAAACATACTGTTAAATTTTTGTAACCGTTTTATAGGAGTTAGGCTTACAACGTAGCACAGCATCCAGTTTAAGCAATTCCATTCCATTCCGAAGTTCGCTGCTTGCACAAGCAATTCAGTACACACATTACAGGATAAATAGGCACATTAAAGACATCCATGTTTTCTTTCATTTTTCGTAGACTTATGTGAAAAAGAAATTAGAGCCTAGTCAAGCTGCATTAAAAATACTTTAAAAAAGTGTGGATGGTTGATTAGGTTAGTATAGCTACATTAAAAATACTGTGAAATAGTTTGAATGATTAGTTAAGTCAGGATAGCTATATTGTAAATTGGTAATTCCTAAGCAAACATTAAAAATACTTCTAAATGTTTGAAAGTATTTTTAATGTATCTAACCATACCTAATCGACCATTCTCAACATTTGACATATGTTCTCCAAATCATAAACCCATGGACCCACATGGGAAAGCAAAAAATTGCAGTGGCCGCGTCAATGCACAGGTATTGTACCTAATGTAACCTACAAACCGTAATTTCTCAGAAACCAGTGGGAATTTAGAAACTCTGTTTTCAGGGTATATGTTTCAAAAAAGTGTTTTCCGAATTTGATTATTTTATTTACAGAAAAGCCGCTATGCGAGAATTTTACCACCATTCTAATGTTTTTTTTTTTACTTAACATAATCAATTGTCCTTATTAGTTTTATAATTTTTTAAAAATATGCATACGTCGCTGCTTTTCCGTAAATAAAATAATAAAATTCAGAAAATGTGGTTTTTAAGCACTACAGACGTTCTTTGACCATGAAAACAGCATTGATAAATTCCTACTGGTTTCTGAAAAATCACAGTTTATAGATTACATTACAATAGGTACCTGTGCATTGATGTAGCCGCTGCAATTTTCTGCTTCCCCTTGTAGGTCTGTGTTTGTATATGATCGGGAGAACTTAAGTTAAATTGTGAAAATGGTGTATTATGTTAGGTTAGCTACATAAAAAATACAGTGAAATGTATGTGAACAGTTGGTAAGGTCAGGATGGTTACATCTTAAATTGGTAATTCCTAAGCAACCATCAAAAATATTTTACAGTCTTCTTAATGTAGTTATACTAACCCAACCAACCATCCACAATGTTTTGAAGTATTTTCAGTGTAGCTAACCTATCGTAGCAGACCATTTTACACTATTTAACTCAAGTTCTCCGAATCATATACACACACATACCCGCTTGGGAAAGCGAAAAATGGCAGCGGCCGCATCATTCCACATGCTTTGTAAAGTAAGTTATAAACTGTGATTTTTCAGAAACGAGTTGGAATTCAGAACTCTGTTCTCAGGGTAAATACAGGAACGTGTCCAGTTTTTTAAAAAAGTATTTTCATAATTTTATAATTACTTCACGGAAAAGCTGCGCTGTAAGAATATTACCTTTTTAATGTAGCTAACCTAACCGACCATTCTCTTGATTTGACTAAAGTTCTCTAAAACATACACATACAGACATACAGACCCACTTATTGAGTGAAAATGGTTAATGATGTAGCAGTTAGAGGATAAATTTAGTTTAAAATCTGAATACAAACTACTTAAACTGCATCGTCAGTTCTTTTACCAACTGCAGTAATTCTTGTTGATTGTTCACCACATTGCAAGTTTTTTTTCCCTTTCTAGACTGAATTGGGAGAAGACATGGAGGCTAATGAATTTGCTGTTGGTTTTGAGTTTATGAGAGTCAATTTCCCTCCAGTAGAAATTAAAACAGAAGATTGCATTATTGAGGAGGTGGGTGCAGATTTATTTATTTTTAAATTATTTATGCATGGTTTTTGACATATATACACCATGTTTTTATGTCTAGTAGTAATCATATGTGTGTGTGTGTATGTGTATGTGTGTGTATGTATATATGTGTGTGTATGTATATATGTGTGTGTGTGTATATGTGTGTGTGTATATATGTATATGTATGTATATATGTATGTATGTATATATATATATATATATATTGGAGAATGTTGAACGAAAAATTGTTTGGAAAATTGGCATCTGAAGTAAGGCATGCTGTTTTTTAATGGAATTTATCTTGCCTGTCAGTATGTTATCATCAGATTGTATTTGAATAATTTTTTTTCCATCATTAAGTTTAAGTACAACAAGGTGTAATTTAGTAAATGTTTGTCATTTTAATTTGACATGTTAGGTTTTTTTTTTTTTTGAAAATAGCAGTCTTTGTGTCAAGTTTTTTGTTTTCGTAAGTAGTTTGATGATCCATGCTGGGGCAGATCCGGTGATGGCTTGAGGGATATGCTGCATTGATCTGCACTAGCCTGCAGGTTGGTCTTGCACGTGGGCGGTGTGGACCCGGCCGGCGACTCCGCCCCCGGGTCGTGACGTGGCCCGTGTGGGTGCTGGGCCCGATTCCCCCTATACCGTGTTGAAACCCATCCTACCAGCCCACTCACACTTTAACCCTGTCCATACTCAAGCTAGCCTGCAGGTGCCGTCCATTGGGGTGCACTCGAGAACGGTACTTACTTGTGAGGACCCATGTTTTCCTTGAATAATCTTCTTGCCCACAGAAACGTAAGGCAGAGGAGACACAAAAAAACAGTACCTGCATGTAGCTCACGTTACTTGTATAGCATTCATGCTTATTTAGTAATATTAAAATGTAACTTATACCTATCAAATTGGATGGTCTGAGGTGGAGGCCGTACCTTGTATCTGCCACTGGATCCATGGTGTTTTGATAATAATTGGGGCTGCATGTGCAGCCGAGGCGATCAAGGTGGATTCTTAGTGGAGTCGAAACCGCGGAGTTTTAACCAGTGGAGTAGGACTCCTGTTTTCCATACTGATGCATTTCACGCAGTTTCATCCGTGATGAGATGTCAAACCTTCATTCGTTCCTTCATTCATTTTATCGAACCTAGCAACACTTATCTTAAATCATTAGATGTTAAATCACAAAATATAAAAATTTTTCTAGTGTGAGAATTCGCACGTTTACACACAGTTTTGATTGGTCATCAAGTTTGTCAACGTTGGGTAATCTCATGATATGCATTTAACAATTCAATAATAGTGGTTGGACTATTGTAATCACATAGTGTTGGGAGGGAGTGGAACGACCTCGAAGGGAAGGTGGTTGGGGCAAAATCGGTGTGGGAGTTAGGGAGGATTGCAGGAATTTAAACATTTTGCCAGAACACAAATTGTATTTTAAAAGTTTTGAATTTTAGGTATGGGCTATTATGTAAGAATTTTGATTCCAGTAATAGAAAAAAAAAAAGACCATTCTTTTATTTTATATCCACCCTTCTAATGTAATATTTAAAAAGAGTAAACTAAGAAAGTTTGAGTGCCAATGTGTTCAAAAAAGCCTTTGTTCATTTTTTTTTACTAAAGGTTTTAATTTCAGGACTAATGAGAGTGTAATGTGTATGATATGTTTGTGTGGACATATCACCTTATTTAAGTTTTTTTTTAATTTTAGGATGGAATAGAAGGTGACATTGGAATTCTTGAAGGTGTTGGAGTAGATGTTGGCACAAAAAAGGTGATTCTATGTTCAGTTTTTCATTTAAGAAGTAGGGGAATGTTTTATTTGACATGCACACATTTTGCTGATTCATGTACCGAACTTAATTTTATTTTGAAGCTGCATTTTCCATTGTAAGTACTCAAAGTAACCAAGTATTATTTAGGGATGTGATGCTTTAGGCGTACACTTTTATTTCCCCTTTATCTCTCCCTTCTACACACTCACTTGTAAGGTTTGAAATCATATAAATTCCACATTAAACCATATGTGACAACATAGATATACATTCAGCAGTGAAGCCTCAATATTGTAAGTTTTGATCTTGGGACTCTTATTATTTGGTTTGGGCACTATAACCTTTGGGACTAGTCATTGTGGGAGAGAGGTGTATAGGTTTATATGAGATTTTTTCAGCACCAAAGCAAGCCCATTAGCTAATGCTCAATAAGAACAATGTAGACACGTGTAAACTGTGGAGTCTTGAGCTATTATATGGTTACAGATTGCAATAACATCATTCAGTTCCAACAAATACATTTACCTTGACATGGTTTAACTTAGAGTGTTTTTTATTTTATTTTATAAGATGTACTTGTCTCATGTAGGTTCCACTTATTTTTCTTCAGCAGGAACCCTGTAAATTTTGAAATTTTCCCATTTATCCTCCTCATTGCTACCCCATAGACATCCCTTCCTTTCAATTCTCCCCGTGGGCGCCTTACCCACTACAGGCCATTTAGCTCTTCTATATATTGATTAGAATTTAATTTTTTAAAAGTGCTAATTTCCATGCTTCTTGTTTTCAGAAGAAAAGCTGCAACAGTCGCAAGAGAAGACATAGTTTGGAATTGAATGAGTATGTACGTGAAACACCTTCGTATGTCCTGGACTTACAGCACCTTGAATATGAACACAACTACGCTTCAAAAACAAAAACACTCGGCAGTCACGCTGATGAACACGTGTGTGATAGCAACACAGGTTTAGTACGGAACAAGTCACTAGACGACAGCCAGAATAAATCTTCATCTAAGTCGTGTCCAGCTGTCAACAGCAATCTTGCTGCTGGTGACGTAGAAGGGAATTCATACACATGTGATTTGTGCAAGCGGTCTTTTTCCGATAAGTCATTCCTGATACGTCATATAAAATCTCACAGTACTGCAGAGAAAACTGCAGATAAACCATTTAAGTGTAACTTGTGTAGCAGCGCTTTCAAATTCGAGCTTTGTTTAGAGTATCATTCTTTGGTTCACACGACACGTAGCCGACCTTTTGAGTGTAAGTTGTGTGGCAAGATTTTCATGAAGGGAGATGTGGAGTCACATATCGCGGTTTGTAGTCGGAATAACACCTCAGGGAAGAAAAGTAATGTGTCCAGGCTTGATGGCGGTGAAAGGGGACAGTTTTATTGTAATCACTGCAGTCAACCTTTTAAGACCAGAGATAATTTGAATAGACATATCGGGAAAGGCTTCCAAGATTCACCGCTTATGTGTGGATATTGTAGAAAACCCTTTGGTTGCATCTCACTACTGATTCAGCACACAACTGGCACTGGAGACAGTTGAGTGTGCAGATTGTGCTCAAAGCATTCATGAAGTTCTCAAGTGCTAGTGCACACAGGAAGCTTTTTTTTAACACGTTCCATTGATTAACTTTTATGTTAAAAAAATTTGTGTCTATCTCTATTTGTGTGTATATTTAAAAAAAAAAAATTCTAGCAGTTTGTTGTTTTTTTGTTTCTCATGGAGAATAAATTATTTTTGGATATAAATATATATATTTTTTATGGCACATGTTTTCAACCCAAAGACAAATAGTTGTAATTTGTAGGGTACTGTAGGAAGGAGGTACACACACTCAGCATTATCTGTGAGCACAAAAGAAGTTTATGGTGAAATCAATGGTTGTGTTAAAAGGGTTTTGTTTTATTACGATTTATTACACTTCCAGCCATTAAGTGGAAGAAAATGTACTGATTCATTGTTTTATGTGGAAATTATTTGTGTGTTCTGGTTTACAAACCAACAAATGAAGAGATTAAAGTTTGTTTAAAACATTTTTTTTATGGTCAAGTCTGTTGTGGAAATATCTGTTGAAAAATGTCAAGTCACTCAGGTCGTCATCACTTGTTACACTGTTGTCAGCTTGTAGAGATTTCTTCTTCCAATTTAGCACTTCACCATTCCTCAGTTTCTACTTAGCTCATGGCCAATTGCATCAATGGAGTTCAAGCGTTATCTCATTTCAAAAACTGTTTCAGCATGGTTCCACCACATTTTCTGTTGCCTCATTTTGTTTTGAGCGCTGAGCGATCATTGGGAACTTTAAGATGAACTGACAGTTTTTGCTATTCATGACGATTGATCTCGGATCGACACAGTGTGAGTAGACAAGTCCGGAATCTGTATGAACTTTATGCAGGTTATTTTTGTAATCAGATGTAAATATTAGCAAATGATTTACTATAATTTCAGATCGTACATGAAACTTGTATCAAATATGCTATTTTTCTAGTGTACAACCACATCTCACATGTAATATCTATGTCTTAAATGTTTGGAATGCTCATTAATATAGTTTAGTGCTTAAATAAGGTTTAATATTTCCTTACAGTTAAGGTTCATATTAAATAGATGCAACAGTTTTTAAATACCGGTATGTGTTTTACAGTCGCAACTATAAATCAACAAAGACGATCCAGTGACTGCATGAGCTTGTAGGAAACACATCAACAGTTTGCTTGACCCGGCACAATCGATTGTAGTGACTTAAAATCGTTCCAGATCACTTATAGAAATGTGTCTAACATTCCTTCGACCCCGTTGCCGCATATTGAAAATGTATGAGCTTTGGTTCATGTGAGTGACAATCGAGTTGGCGCAATGTTAAAGGAATGGTCCTTGAATCATTCTTGGGCAGAGATGATTGGAACGCGGATTGGAGAGCAGAATGGTGCAACAAACTATTAGTCTCTTTGTTCCTGTCCCCTGTTTTCTGTCTTCTGTCCAAGTGGTTTTTTTTTTCCTACTGAAACATTTTATTCAATAGGTTCAATTTTCTAACCATTTTCAAAGCAACCTTATATTTTTTTTACTCATTTTACATTCTTCGTGTTATTGATTATTTGAATGTTTCATACGTACATTAAAATTGTTAATATTTAATATAAATGATATCCAAAATTAGAGCATCCAAAACTGCCCATTTTGCTATACTTCTGTTTAGGTAAGGAGGACAGGCAAAACAAGGGAATCTCAAGGAATTGAAAAGGTGCCTTCAAAACCTGGAAAACACAGAGTAGGTTAACAAAATAATGTTATAGGTATACCTAACTAGATTAGTAATTTTTGATATTAGTGTGTGGCTTTACTATCTTAAAACCAGTCTCTATTTTAATAACAATTTCATTATTTAAAAAAGTAGAAGAAACAATTAATGAATCAAATATGTGTTAATTTAGTGATTTGAAGCACAATAAAATGTTGATATTCATTTAAATATATAATGTGCTTTTAAATCTTATACTGTTGTCATTGATATTGAATACTGGTCCATATAATTAGAAACATTTATTTATTGTGAATATTAGTGATAGAAATTGTGTTTATAAACTTTTTCATGTTATTTATATAGAGGTTATGTTCCAGTATGAATAATATATTTGCATTATAAATTATTATTAAAGAAATAATTAAAATTATAAATTAGAATAAAAATTCAGCATATTTATTGATTTTCATTATTAATTAAAATCTATCTTGATTATTTTACTAAATATAATAATTAATTTTAAACACATGTTTATATTAATATTGAATACTGAGAATTTATTTAAATTATTTTTATGATTGAATTTATACTTTACCATATTAACACCCTTTTATTATTTTATTTCTAATAATTATTTGCATGCAAAATTAAAGTTAGTTTTTTATTATACCAAGTAAGTAAAACTCCTAATGTGCGTACATAAGTAAATGCACCCATGATTTTATTTATTTTTTACCGTATCCTAGCGCACACACCTTTCTACCAATATTTATTTATTTCAATACTTCATGTGACTTTTTCTATGATCTTCTGTCTGTTTGTACTGTTGTTATAGATGGACACAAATTAGTGTTAGCATGTGATGATGGTGTGCGTGGAGACTTAACTTTGAATGGGAAGAATGGTGAAAAGATAAATAATAGGAACTATCATCATGCAGTTTATGAATAGTCTTTTTTACTGGAGTCCTGGAGACCACTAGGAAGAGGTACCTAACAGAAGTCATACCTTCTCACTTAGTAAACATAATTAATGCCAAATAATTCCAAGCCCATAAATGAGTTGGAACGTTTCAATGGCTCATGGCAAGGAAATTTCATACTTTGATATAATTCCTTTGGTAGGTTTAATTATTTTATTTACAGTTAGGTACTGTAGTTGATCTTTCAACTAAAGAAGATCCATTTTACAATTTATAACTGTAATTTTCGTAATGTTTTTAATAATACATTACTGAGAGAGGAAACCACAAAATTTTTTACATATTTAAACACCTAAGCATACTAAATACGTATTAAACAGTCTTTTAATTGTTGAATTTAGATTAGCTTTTAACGTTAGAAAATAGCTGCACTTGTAATCTTCTGGCAACTAAAAGATGTGCTATGTAATAGGCAGAAGATGCCTTCGGTCTAGTGTAGCTGGCTTGTTCGTTGCCCACACACAGCCATCACATCAGCGTAGTGCAAGCACTGGCTGTCGTTGCTGGGAGGGATGACATTACTGCTCCCGAATGCCATGCAGTTATTTCATAGCAAGAGAAAATTTTGTCTTTAAAAAAAAATACCTGCAGTTTTCACTGTTACATTCATTCCGGTGATATCGCTTGCTTATTTATCACTTGATTTTAATTTCACAGTGCTGTCAAAGTTCTAACATTTTATATATTTCTCATTACTTAAACTAAGAAAATTTATTATTGGTGTAATTAGATTTGCAGTTTCCTGTTGTAATTAGTGTTTTTTTTTAAATTATATGTAGCTGCTTAGGTAGACAACACATGATTTCATTTACATAAAAAAATATTGTATAAAATAAGGAATAAGCTAAATGGCAAAAAGTTCTTTTTAAATTATTATTTTTTGCACTGTATGTATTCTTGATTAATTTTTTTTGTAATGTATAAGAATGCCAAAAAAATAATTTTGGTTGCATTGGCAAGAATACATAAGCAAAATATTTACCTTTTGATTATGAGTGTATTGGGAAAGATCTGCAAAGGGAGCCCACAGAAATTTACAGGAGGGGCCATGCGGCCCGAGAGTTTTACACGTGGGTTTTAACCCGACACAAGTCATCTCTGGATAGGGTGCTTGTATGTTGTACACTGCCCATATTTAGGACTATATACATGCAATAAGAAGAAAACTTTAAAATGCACAGAAAGTTTTCCATAAAAAAATAGTTTTTACATTTACATTTATCAATCACGTTATATAGCCATGATTTTGTAAGCACAAATGGCCCCACCTCTGGGATCTACACCTGTGCATGTGGGGATTAAAATTGAAATAGAGCATTACCCACATAGAGTGGCAAACTTTTGAACTGAAGACCGCTAGGCATTTTCCGCGTCCTCTAATGAGTGACACGGCATGAGGTCCTTCGATGGAGCACTGATGGAATCAGGAGCTGTCTCAGATAACCCACCGGTAATATCCACTACATTCTTCACTTGCAAAACAATCCAGGAATAACCTTCAGGAGCTTCAGTGTTAGTGTTTCACTTGATAAGTTTGTCATTTAGGATTGAAAGTGATCATACTTACGTTGTGGTTGAATTATGTTCACACAATTTCGTGGCTGCAACTATTTGTCGTGTCCCCGAGGGAAATGGAGGTAAATATTTGGTTAATGAGGCCATCCCACTGACATGACAAGTTGTTTCTAGGCCTTTGTGAATATTCAAATTTCAAACTCCAAAACAAACAATTTATTAATCATATTTAATTTGAGTTCAAATAATATGTACTTTAAAATAAGTGTTTTATGGTATTCAAAGTGTAGTGAAGCTGTTTTATATGGCCTCGTGTAACTATGGAGATTGAGAACTCGCTTTGGCAACATGGCTTCGAACAACTCGAACTTGAGTCATATTTATGACATGATAACTGATAACATAACAAATTTTGACTATAAAACGTACTATAATTCATGGCATGTTTTGACTGTATCTAATATTACATTTTTTTGACGTGACAACGTCTAATAAATCGATGAACGCCGGCTGCACGCACGAAAAAGTGTCCCGTTACACTGTGTCCCGTTACGCTTATTGTGCGCTTTCGCTGCATCTATCTCTCTTCCACTCGATTGGAACAACCATCGATTTGACTTTTTTGAGGCACATTAAACTTGAAACACTCCCATTCGTTTCCTACTTTTCCTATCATCGTCCTATCCTTAACAGAATAACACAGATTGGAAGAAGTTAAATAGCAAACGTGTATAAAAGTTATAGTTAAAATAATCTCTTCATTAAAGTAATAAACATATTTGAATTAATGAGTGCAAATGAAAGTAAATGTATCAGTTAAATTGTAGATTTCATTTCACTCCTTGTATCCATACAAAATAGTGATAATTCAATAAAAATGATTCAATTTTATTCATAAAAGTATGCAATCATTTCATCAATGTATTGTTATGACGTCACGTTAAACTATCGTCCGTAAACCGACTTTACAGACAACCAATTTTTACTTTAGATTTTTAGTTTAGGTATCTAATTTATTAAAAGGAAATTTTTTTTAATGAGTCTGTAGATTTGAGCAAGTAGGTACTATTTAGCCACGTGTACAGTAGTTCTGATCGTTTCATTTTTTGTTGCCTCTCTGAGTGTTACACTTTTGTTACGCTCCGATGGCATCATTGCCTCGCCTTACCATGCTGGCTGTAAAGAAGTTTCACTTCAAAAACACACAAGGCGACTTTTATGTGAAAATGGACTCCATTAAGGCTTTATAAGACAGGCAAAGAGTCCTGTAGTTAGTTGCATATACACTTATGCAATTACACAAGATCAATTCACACTGCAGCTGCAGAAACGTCTAGAGCAGCGGTTCGCAAACAGTGGGTCGCAGAAGGGTTACAGGTGGGTCGCGACTCGATCCTAAAACTATCAGAAACCATCGAATAAACCACCAGAAAAGATAAGAAAAATTGAAACAAATCGAATTGCGTGCAAAAACATATCTAGTGTTAAATAAATAACTGTTTTTCTACAAAGTGCTTATATTTTGTTCAACCATTTTCAAATCAGAACACAAATTGTTTATCAATAATCAATCTGTATCTTAAAAAAAGCATATACATATATGTATATACATATATATAGGTATATTTGCAATATTTGATGGTAAATTATATATACATAAGGAAGGAATACGATACAAATAAGGTTTCTTACTCCACCATGGACCGATAGTGGAGGTACCTATTCCTATAAGGAAAGGTGAGTCGCCAGTTGAAAAAGTTTGGGAACCACTGGTCTACAGTGACACCATCCTAACAGTGACCACACGCCGTTACAGGTTGAAAAGGAACATGGCTATTTCCTGCTGATGTGAGGAGGCCCCTACTGGCCTGGGGGAGACAGCAGAACAAGCGAAGGGCTTGCATGGGAGACACAGCCCACACCAGTTGAAGTCCGTCACAAACAAGGGGCAGATAAGATTAAGAATTCTGTTTTGACTGACGAAACCCGGAGTCTTTAGAGCCTTCGTGCTATGGAACCACCGACTATGGGTTAATCTTGTAGCTGAATGGAGATTAAATGTCATACACACACATTAATGAGTATATCTGTATCATCGCTAAAGTGCTTCTGCATGCCTCTAGGTACAGGATTTACAATGGGACGAGAAGGTCCATAAATTGTAAAAACTAGCTCTTTTTAATGAAAATAATCACAGCATTGGAGGGTAGGTAGTTATTTTTAGATATTTACTTCCAACTTTGCCCTCGGTTTGCTTTCAAATTTGTATCCTTTGTGGGCGGGAATGTATGTATATATACTTATGTGTGTGTGTGTGTGTATATACAGGGGCGTACCCAGGGGGGGGGGGTTAGGGGTTCAAACCCCCCCCCCCTTAGCACCAAATCTTTAATTAAATTTCTTATTCATCACTCAAAACAAAATTCATATAAAATTTTTACCATTACAATATTTAAATTTAAGTACCGAAAACTGCTGAAATAGCACTATTTTACACCTTAAAATCCCAATTTTCCCGGGGGAGGACCCCCGGACCTCCCGCTTTAATACCGGGGGGGGGGGGGGGCGGCATGCTTCTTAACACCCCCCCATACACAAATCCTGGCTACGCCACTGTATATATATATATATATATATATGTATTTATATATTAAGATTTTGGAGGGAGGGATGCATCCTCCCACCACTCCCTCTGCGTACACCCTCGTAAATCAATAATTTGAAGGATTGATAATATGCTGAATGAGAGTCGTAAGGACGGAACTGAACAAAGTTTCGGAGGAACCCATGTTTGGGTGATCTCATCAGCTCGAGTAAACATGCATGTCGAAAGGGTCGCAAACGCGCCTGCGCCGGGAGACGATAAGGCCCGCGCTTGGCCGGGCCGTGAGTCACCCGCGAGGCGACACGTGCTCGCGAGTCGTGTGTGCGGGCGGGAGATACCCCATAGGGTCGACGGGGTCACTGCGGTGTGTGCGCAGGGACGGCGGACTGAACAACAATACGAAACATCATTCTCCGCAGTACATCAGCCGTGTATCATTGCAAACATCTTTGTTATATACCTAACTCTTCTTGCTCTGCTATATTCCTTCCCCCCCCCCCCCCCTTCCCGCCTTTTCCAACTAAAATTTGCAATTGCAAAATCCAAAGTTTTTTTGACGTGACAACGTCTAATAAATCGATGGAACGCCGGCTGCACGCACGAAAAAGTGTCCCGTTACGCTCATTGTACGCTTGCGCCGCATCTATCTCTCTTCCACTCGATTGGAAAAACCATCGATTTGACTTTTTTCGAGGCACATTAAACTTGGAAACACTCCCGTTCGTTTCCTACTTTTCCTATCATCGTCCTATCCTTAACAGAATAGCACAGATTGGAAGAAGTTAAATAGCAAACATGTATAAAAGTTATGGTTAAAATAAGCTCTTCGTTAAAGTAATAAACATATTTGAATTAATGAGTGCAAATAAAAGTAAGTTTATCAATTAAATTGTAGATTTCATTTCACTCATTCTTTGTATCCATACAAAATAGTGATAATTCAATAAAAATGATTCAATTTTATTCATAAAAGTATGCAATCATTTCATCAATGTTTTATTATGACGTTGTGACGTTAAACTATCGTCCGTAAACCGACTTCACAGACAACCAATTTTTTTTCCATACTCTATGACTATGATGAAACGGTACAGCTAACAGCAACAGCAACCAGAAGCTTAATAAGAGCACCTGGACTGATCTTGTGTGCAGAGACCGCAACGCAAACATCGGCCAACTTACAACTTCTTGCGTTTCCGCCTCCCATATCCTGGAGTGAAGTGTTCCGAAAACTTTAAAAGTCGCAAAAAGTTATGTGCATAAATGGCCAAGATGATGTTTTTCTTTACTTATATATACATCGCATTTTAACATGTTTAAACTTTCGCACAATGAAATAAAAACTCCAAAGTCATAAATTTTGGGTGGTGACGTCTTGCGACTTCGTGATACGTAAATGACCGTGATTTCTCTTGCGTTGGTTGCGTTTTAAAATACAGCCTTACGGCCCGTTCTACAATGGCATGGAAACGAATCACGTAAACGCAGACGTATATTCCGGAACATTTCACTATCATGTCTGATGCTTCCTCAATGTACGGAAACGTAACAAATGGCAATCATTGAGATTCTGTTTCAAGGTTACGAAATATTAATTGAATTAATAAAATTACTTATATTATCTATGCTTCGAGATCATAGCACGGGCAGAATTTACATTGATAGTAAAAATATACGACAACGTAATAATAGAACACTAGGGGCAGTATTCCAAAATCATATAATTATGTATGTGACATCAGTGGCGTAGCGTGGTGGGGCGGAGGGGGCGGCCCGCCCCGGGCGGCAACCCGCGGGGGCGGGTCGCCGGTGAAGCAGGTTGAGATCTGATCTATGATTCATCCATTACATGTGTCAGACACACTATAATGTTCCATTTTTATCTAAAATTTTGCGCACCAACTATTTTTTAATATTTATTTAAAAGAAAAACTGCGAAATCACTGACAGAGCTCTTTATAACGTTTGTTTGTTTACATACGAACGGCAACATCGCATCACGCCGCGCCGCCCGGCGCGCGCGAGCCGAGTTGAGCGGCACTCCTTATTATGTTCATTACTCATACAAAATCTTTTGTTTCACGCGTCGGCCCGTGTCGATGGCTCTCTTTCGCACTCATTGAATTTAGTACTACGCATTGTACTGTAAAGTTTGACCTTAACCCAGGGCAAACCAAACAACTTCCGCAAACCGGGACACAGTAAAACTCCTATATTATTATTATTATTATTATTATTATTATTATTATTATTATTATTATTTATTTATTTATTGTTTACAAAAGTTACAATATTTCTTACATTAGTCTCGCAAAACCTATTCACCTAGGTTTGTCTGCGAGTACGGAGTCACACTCGTACATTAAATCTTATTTTATAATACACTTAAAATTGCTCTAATAGCTGTTTGAACATTGATTATTGTTTAAAAAGTATGGAGTATATTAACATAAATTACATTGAGTTAAGGTACATCTTTTTAAGTTTACGACTGAATTTTGTCCTGCTACTTGAATTTAAAACTTCAATAGGGGATGTTTTGTAAATCTAGTAGTAGTCTAGGAATATTTTTTTTTGTTTTTGGATATCTTGATTATTTACGGTACCTGTCATACAAAGAAAACATAATTTTTCATTTAGCTCAAAAATGGCGCCAACGATTTTTCTCAAATTTCTCGTCATTTTATCTTTTAATAACATCTATAACATGGCTTACTCAGTCAGTTTTTACCGGGAAACTCTAAAAAAGGTAGCTGCCATACAAAATCAATTTTGTTTGTAAATTTTCCTATAAGCCCGGCAAACCGCGCCGTCACCAAAACCACTTTTGTTTTGTGATAGATAAAATACTTATTTGAAATTCGAACGTGTCCTCCGGCCAATATTCATGGGAATACATAACTTATTTTACAGGTACAAGAAGAAGACGTACCTGCCGTCGCAGTTGGAAGTAGTTCTGGTCCCACCACAGAGCAGGGTCAAGACGAAGTCGACTCATTAAAAGTACCTCAAGCATCTAGTCATAAGCCTGCAGAAAAAGTGAATGTTGCCAAAGAAGACATAATTGAAATCGTGCCTTCTGCTCCTGCCGAAATCAAAGATGTGAATCTCGACGATGTAGGTTGTTGGCCTTCTCCTATGACCGACGAAGTAAGAACGCTTCTAGTATGTCGCGGATCTGACTCAGTACAGCACATCGATTCCAAATTTGCCGATGTTGTTCGCTCAGGGACTTCAACGAAAGGCGGTACCCGAAAACTAACCAAAGAGTGGTTCTACAAACCATTATCTAACGGCGAAAAGGTTCTCCGAACATGGATGGTGTACTCGCCTTTGAAGCTATCCTTGTATTGTTTTTATTGCAAGCTGTTTGGCAATTCCGGCTCTAACTTCGCATCTGAAGAAGGATTCAACAAATGGTGGAAGCTAAATCCAAGAATAGGAGACCATGAAAATAGCCTGGGCCATGAACAGAGCTTCTTGAAATGGAAGGAGTTGGAAGTTCGCCTGAACTGTAAAGCAACCATCGATCAGAAACAACAAGAAGTTTTCGAAAGTGAGGAGAAGAAGTGGAGGGATGTACTGTACAGGTTGCTGAATATTATCCAGTTCTTAGCCAAACAGAATCTGGCCTTCAGAGGATATCGAGAAGACATTCGAGGAGATGATAGTGGCAATCGCCGGAACTTTCTGGAGTTAGTGCACCTCCTAGCTAAATACGACCCTCTTCTAATGGAACACCTGACAAAGATAAAGCTGGGAGCAAGAGTCTCAGTTTCGTATCTATCTCCAGAAACCCAGAATGAATTTATAAACTTACTGGGACAGCAAGTTCGATCCACCATCATCCGTCGTATTCAAGAAGCTAAATATTATTGCGTAATCTTCGACAGCACACCAGTCATCTCCCACAATGACCAAATGAGCCAAGTTCTGCGATACGTACATATCGAAGGAGAAAAAGTCGCCGTGGTAGAATCTTTCATTGACTTCTTCGAACCAAAAGGAAAAAATGCAGAAGATCTCAGCAACGATATAATCGCGAAGATAACATTAGACGGACTGGACATACAGAATCTGAGAGGACAGGCTTATGACAATGCTGCCACAATGTCAGGGCTCCACAATGGAGTTCAAGCCCGGATTAAAGCACCGAATCCGAAAGCTATAGGCCTATTCGTTGCATGCACAAACCACTCACTAAACTTGGCTGGGGTACACGCTGCTTCTGAATCAGTGGATTCCGTGACATTTTTTGGAACTCTGGAGAAGCTGTTTGCCTTCTTTTCCGCATCAACTGTTCGATGGAACGCTTTGGTTGCCGTCACAGGTCAAGCATTAAAACGAGTCACTGAAACGCGCTGGAGCGCTAGACATGTAGCTGTCAAGATGCTTAAAAATAAGTTTGAGGTAGTTCTTGAGGTACTGGAACAATTAACAGATTCATCTCAAACTTCCGAAACAAGATCGGGAGCCAGTCTTCTCCTGACAGCCATGCAGTCATTTAACTTCCTAACTTTTCTTGGCTTTTGGGCTGCAGTGCTACCTGAAGTAGATGACGCACAGATTTACCTGCAGCAACGAGGACTAAGTGTGGATAAGTGTGCTCAGAAACTCTGCGCTTTGAAAACCCTCTTAGTGGAAAGTAGAGACCGTTTCGTGCAAGAAGCAATTGACTTTGCTAAGACTCTCTGCGAAAAACTCGGAATCGAACTGAAAACGAGAAGAATTCGCAGGAAAAAACGCATGCATGGCGATGAATCTTCTGAAGATGCAGCTTTGTCTCACGAACAGGAAATCCGTCGAGAGATTACCGCATCATTCGACAAGATCATTCAAGAAATGACGACTCGATTCCAGCAAATTCAAGAAATATCGGACAAGTTCGGATTTTTGATGCCAGCGAAACTTTTGGACAGCAAGTTCGAGTGTGATCTTTCCCATGTATTAGAAGACATCGACAAGGACGAGTTTCAGATGGAGCGGAAGCGTCTTTAGCAGTTTGTTGTTGTTGCCTGTTCTGAATCAGAGGAACATATAAGTGGTAATGGACCACTGGAGCTCCTCCAGTTCATTCAAAAACTGAATCTCGGAATTTCGGTTCCAAATATAGTCATCTTGATTCGTATATATTTGACTTTGGCGATTAGTGTTGCAAGTTGTGAGAGAAGTTTTTCGAAGTTGAAGCTAATAAAAAATTACCTCAGATCTACTATGAGCTCCGCTAGACTATCAAACTTGGCTATATTGTCGATTGAACAAGAATTGGCTGCTAATATTGATTTTGACAAAGTTATTTCTGACTTCGCTGCTCATAAGGCCCGTAGAATCCGCTTGTAAAACCGCTCATCCTATTTTAACTTCAATAAAAGGTACCTCATTGCATGTGAAATTTAATTTTAAGTAAGCACCTATAGAATGGGGGCGGCAAAATGGGTCTCCCGCCCCAGGCGCCGAGATGGCACGCTACGCCACTGTGTGACATAATATTTTCATAATCATTACTTTCATGTTTACTTTTCATACCTATATAACCCGTTGTTGAAGACATTTCAAACTGTATGTATGTTTATTTGATTTCACATAGGTATACTCAAATTTTAAAGTATCTTGGTATTAAAAACACATAAAACGCGAGAGTCATTTCGTAGTAACAAAATAAATACAATTTACTGAATGTAGCCAATGTTTCGGGCGCTCTACTTAATGGTGATATTCACTTCTCTTATTCGAGATGTAATGCAGGATTCTAATGTTGAAGAGACGTTGAACCAAACTTTAAAATAAATAATTCACATTGGGTAACTTAATAAAATATACATTCTTAAAAAATTATTTTTGGCAAAAAAAAAAATATTATTTTAATCCCGGATAAGAATAGTCTAAAACACCCATCAAGAATTTAAACCATTTTTGCTTTCCCACATTCAAATTTACGTCTGTTAGTCATTTAAATAAACCCTATTAAAATTGTAAATTAATTTCGATCGACCCTGCTGCAATGATTTTATCTATTAGTTAAAACATTTTACAATACAAAATAAATTTGAAAGTATTTCAAGGCTAACATATTAAATTTTTTACAATATTATTAGTTTCGTGTCCATGATTTAAAGAATTCGATATTATACCTAGAAATTTCGACATTTTAAACTTATATATAGTCTACATTTAAGCCTAGCAATTTTCGTGTGGCTAACACCATAAGATTTAAGGAATCGTAACTGAAACAGTAGATACATCGCTCATTTCACCGACATTTTTATCAACCGTAGCTGGACGTTTTAAATACAAAAAATATATATATATATACATAGCTACGTATATTCAAAGGAAGCTGAAAAAAATATTATCATTGCGAAAAAAATACGCTTATTAATATACATTAACTAGTAATAACTTATTGTTTAATTTTTCTCTCGTGTCTCGATAATGGCGAAGACACGCTTTTCTAAAAGCTGTTCCCAATGTTAATATTTGTATTCGATTGTCAAGTACACACAATGACTGACAGTTGCTGTCGATAACGTGAAGATTCTAGTTAGATACACAGGCAGCTGATAAACTGGCTCGTGCGCAGTTGACCAAGGTCCGGAACGCGTTTCATTGGCCCACGCACGTCCAGTGGGCGTACGCCTCCCCACCCCCTCCCTTTTCCAACCCAAGCTCTGACATCATCGCACTCGTCATTCAAATTCATTACCACCGAGAAACTGTATATTTATTTCGCAAGGTACAACAACACCAATGTTATGATTTTATTTCCGTAACTAACTGAAATAAATCGAATAAATTGAGAACTTATTTTTTTATTACAAAAGCTGGCATAAAGGGCGTCGTCGAAATAAACTAAGGACCCTGGGGCACAGCGACGTAACTAGACCAGTTTCGAACCGGGGCAAGAACTCATATTTCCAGACAACGCCTCATATCGCCACCACATATATTAATTCCACTATTCCAAATATTGTTTTTATTCAACTTGTATGGTAAATGACTACTTTTTCTTGCAGTTTATTTCATTTTTAATATAGTGCAAGTTGGATAGTATACGAAAAATACCAGTTTTTAAATACTTGACTATATGCATGTATGTATATTTCAATACAAATAATTAAGTTCATCTGCCCTCCAACTTTTTTTTTTGTTCTAACACTACCATATTCCAGAAAATATCTATAGTAAAAAAGACTCTAAATGCGGCGCCCAGGGCACTAAGCCCCGTCTGCCCCCCTCTAGTTTCGTCCCTGTTGGGGCAAATACCACAATATAAAAAAAAATAGACTAAACTATTGAGGGTTCGAGCCCCGCCCGCAACCCCGTTGGGCTGCCTGTCTATTGCATCCAGCAATCAGCCCATAATTCCCGCATGTCGTGCATAGTGATAGACATAAAATGCTTACAGACAATGACAAAAGTTTTTTTTTTTTAAATTTTCTTTTATTTTAGTGGAATGTGTTTTGAAACGTAAATTAAATTATACAACCACTTTTATTTATTTTTGGCAAAAGAGCAACGACTGCTGGTATGCCCATGTAAACAAACAAAACTGTAGGTATAGTGCAAACAGGGGCGCAACAACTAAATTTCCAAAGGGGGGGGGGGGGCAATATATCTTTTTATAAAGAATCATCGATCCCACCTATTGATGCGGGGGGTCCGGGGGTCCTCCCCCGGGAAAATTTGTATTTCAAGGTGGAAAATGGTGCTATTTAAGCAGTTTTATTATCTAAAAATTGATTACACAGCACTTTCTTTGCCCCCGTTTGTCACCACTTCAAGGGGGGGGGGGGGCAAAATACCCTTGCCCCCCCCCCCTGTTGTTGCTCCCCTGAGTGCAAACATGTACTTATAATAAAAAGCTTTGAAATTTGATTTGTGGGCGGCAAACCGGGCCTCAGAGCCGTGGCCAGAATAAAAACATTTCGCTCGGCAAGTTTTATTGTTGAGGTTCAAAACAAGATTGCCACACAAAAAAAAATTGAGGGAACAGTAGACGTTTAGAAGTTCGACGTTTACACAAATGTACCTAAGTGATGATTTTGATTGAGAAAAACAAACTGAACATTTTTTTTAAAATTTCGTTTTTATTTAATTATTTAAATACTTGATGTTTTCGCTTAAACAAGTCACAAATACATACATATTTATTAATGTTTAAATCATGACACACACAAGTCAAGTTCGTATGAAAGACAAGCTTACAACTAACACGTGTGCAAACCGGCATTTAATACAGACTATTAGCAGACTACTGCCGCTTCTGTGTGCGAGCTGTGTTGTTATAATTGTAGGAGGAAATGCTTTTACTGTAACTCACTATAAGGGTTATAGAAATGTTTCCAAAAAATTCTCTCTGTAAGCTAAGCTGCAGCTAAGTTGCTGTAATTTTCTTATTCTGATGTAGCTTGGAGCCGTGTAACTGCTAGGTAACTGACAGGTAACTGCTCTCTGATGATGGCGACTGCAATGTCGACCGAAACGTCGGTGAATTATTCGCCAAGGACATGGCTACAACCCAGAAGCCAAGCTACTTCAGACAATGGTCGCGGAAGCCTGCGAACATTATTTTCTTATTGTCTTCAATAGTTTTTTTTTTTTTTCACTCCCATTTAATTACTGTAAGGGAGTCTCCGCGGGCCCGCGGTTCGACGCCCGGATCTGGCAATCGGACCACAAGTCTTGCAACCGCCGGGAAGACCCTGCCGCAATGTTGTCTGAACACGCCATTGGTCTATGCAGCGGAGGGCGGACCTAGCCGTGCGTCAGAATACTGAGGAGGGGGGGGGGGGACGTTTATGTTCGCGGCCGGGATCTGCAATGCCCCCGTGTCCCCTGCTGGGTGCTGCCAGACCTCTTATATATAGTCTTTGTGCCAGACACAGCTGAACCCGTGCACGGAGTGGTCGTCAGCTGGATGGAGGGCTGCAACGCCACTTCCACGCGCGCCCACTTCCAAGAACACATTCCTTCCCAAAAGAGGTAAGCGGTGTTTGGTAAAGGTAAAAATGTAATTGTTCTTAGTTAACAATTACTTGAGTTGGGGGAGTATCCAGTGGCGTGCCCAGGATTTTTCTCTGGGGGGGGGGGGGGGGGGTAAGGCAGAAGGCTCTGGCCTTTCCGGGGGGCCTGGGGGGTATGGAATACCCCCCAGCTAGGCGGGGGGTCCTGGGTCCTCCCCCGGGTAAATTTTGAAAAATACGTGTTCAATATTGATTATTTAGGCTATCTAAAAATACTGGCCGTAACTTCATAAAAGTAATTTTTTTTTATTTTATGAATTATATATTAAAATATTTTTAGCCCTGGGGGGGGGGGGGGGTTCCGGTCCCGCTCGTCCCCCCCCCCCTAGGCACGCCCCTGGGAGTATCTCACTGCCAACTAAAAAGAAAAAAAAATACTTCCGACAAAAGTGCAACGTATTAGAAGTGTTTGATAAAAAGCAAAGAGTGCCAGGTACCGTAATTCTGTTGCATTCCGGGGAACAGGGCAGCAGGGCGGCTCTAAGACATGGCAAGCGGGGCAGCCGTCCTGGGCCCTGCGTCTAGCAGGGGTCCGCCTTTACCGTTTTTATAGTCCTCTTTGTATAGTTTTTTCTGTGAAAAATAACGAAATCAATGAGAAAAGGAATAACATCACTATCAATAATTTTTAATTTCAATAAAAATGCTATAGAAGTCCTGGGGGGTAGGTAACATGTTTCTCTGGCTTCCAGCAATAAATGTCAACTTCTGAAAATCTCATCAGCAGTTTTATAATCTTCCCAAATATAATTAAATTTTCACCATTTGTGGATCATCAATACCTTTCAATTTCAATAGAGTTTTCATGATTACATGTAATAAAAACCTTCAAAGATTTTCAGGGCCGGTGCAAGGTAAATTGGCGCCCTAGGCGAAAAACCTTAATGCCATACTCCACCCCCCCCCCCTCCCGGGCCGGACACCCCAAAAAAATTTTCCTGGCCTCAAAATACATCATGTAAGCCAAAGATTTTGTCAAAAATCAAATGTGAGCAGGCTTGTGTTTTTTTTTTACTTTTTTACTTATTACAAATCATAAACAGGTCACCGTGGACTTTAAATAATTACTTATATCAATATAAACATTCCAAACTGTTACAATAATCCATTTTCATCTAGTTTCAATAATCGTTAAACATATTATATCTGCTGTTATGTGTCGTGCTGTGCCGCCCCCAGCTACTTGGCGCCCTAGGCGGTTGCCTAGTTCGCCTATATGGACGCGCCGGCCCTGAAGATTTTATGTCTCATATAATGACGCGATTTCACCGAATGTAATCGTTAGCATTAATAAAACTAACCCGAGTATAATATTTCTAGAAAGTCAAAACTTCTTATTATAATAATAGTTTTCAAGACGTTATATTTAAAAGTTAGGGGACTACTCTAAAAGCCCTAGCCCCCCCCCCCCCATCCCAGTAAAGCCCCTATTCATAGTACTAGGGCCGCCACTACCGGGGGATTATATTTGTGGTTTGAAAAGTAGGTACCTACGGAGGCAGGGGACCCGACAAATTTTTTTTTCTCTCGACGGCCCTGCGCCCTGCAGTAATGAAACCTTAAACGTTAATATGAATTACTAGACTTCAAACTGCTCTTTTATAAATTACAATTCAAACACACCCCAATAATTTTTTCTTCTTCCTAACTGAAAAACTTTGGGTTCGATTCTTCTTACAAAAGAAAGGAACCTTTATGGGTATTTGCCAGGATTTTACTCGTTTTTTTGCTGCCATAGATTAATATTTCGTAAGCATTTTGCTTTAACCCCGCTTATGTAATCGCCACAGGTAAAACACGGGGTTTGATCGTTCACGTTTCTTACAACGTGAGCACGTGTCAGAAAGTCAATACACGCGATGTGCCGTCTGCGCTCAAGGCACAAACAACTGCGTCAAGCTTATATATTGAAGTAAAATCCGTTGTTGAATAATATAAAAATAATGTTATAATTTTTTGGCAGACTCAAACAAATTATTTTTAACTTACAGACTTAATTGAATTACTGGAAATTGCTAAAAGTTCATGTACTTTAGGGGAAGTTTGTTCGGATGGCGATGAGTGAGAAAAAAAGTACGTTGGCTGCACTGCCTAACTCACGTGTTCGTGAACGTGAATTTGGAATGGCAACGTCGCAGCATAATTTGCATTGACGTTACTAGAACTCATGAACACAAAGCCGTGAAATGTTGTTAGTTTGTTAATACCTTTAATAATAATTGTTAACTAGTTCTCTGTTAAGTTGTGGTTGAAAGTGTAGTGTGTATTCGTATTCTCCAGCTGCCTTCTATTTGTGTACGAAGTGCAGGTAAGGTCATCTGCACGATATTTAAAATTTCTGAAATATAATTTTTCTTGTCCGCTATTCAGTGCCGCAAGTGTTTGTTAGGACTGAATCAACACTTGTGATATTTTATGGATAATTACAATTGTATTTCAGAAGAAAATGTCATTTGTTGTAAAAGCATAAATGTAGTCTTATTTTTTATTTGTTTACTTGTATTCCATTGAGCCTTCTTTTGGTAGAAACCATCATAAGGCTATGGAACATGACATATTTACAGTTATACATATAGGTACATACAGTTTTACATGTACACAGTTTTACGTACTTACACATGACTTTGAAGTAAAAAAAAATAGTAATAAAATTTTTCAGATAATCTGAATTACAAAAAATATAACATTATTTCTTTTATACATACCCATAGACATGTCAAGCAATTCCTATATTTTTTCTTATATTAAGAAAAAAAATGAAGCAGGATGTAGGGTATCAGGATATTGTTAGGCATTGTAGCCATACAAGGGAGTCTGGCTGTTCCAGAATTCTTCCCGTCTTTCAGCTGTACCTAAATGTACAATTTTAAAACCACACACTTGACATTCAAATTGTTTGGTTCTGGTTTTGCCACTTCAGTTTAGACATCTTTTATAATAAGGGTATGTCTTAACAAAGATTATTGTTTTAGACACAATTTATAGAAGGTAGTCGAGAAAAGCAGACAAGTCCTGGGCGTGCTGGGAAGAGTACTTGGGGGAGGAAGTAGTTTATTAAAAGAAGAGGCTTACACAGCAATGATTCACCCCATGCTGGAGTATGCAGCAGCAGTATGGGACCATTTTACAGCTTTGCTTGAGGGGGTATTTGGAGGGGGTGCAGAGGAGTGCAGCTAGATGGGTGAAGGGTAAGTGGAGGAGAATTGATAGTGATTAAAAGGTTGAGTATAGTCCTACAGAGAAGATGAATGGTGTGGCAGAGCCTAAAGGACAGAAGGCAGAGGCTGGTGAGACTAGTTGTGATTGGTTGCTGCAACAAAAAAGTTATGGTAAATTAATGTTCAGTATAATTAAACACGAACTTGCTCTTCTCTTGTGACCACTAGGTATAGTCATTTCCACACACATCCAACATATTTCTTAGTACTTATATAATAGGGTCAGGCCACAGAATTTTTTTTTGTTACGGAATGACGGCACGTTAACAATTCAATCATTATATTTGATTATAAATATTAGTTAGGAAAATATTTGGCAAGAAAATGTAAGAACCAATCTGAATCCTTGCCTGTGCATGAAGTCACCATGTACCTACATTATTGTTTACTAATGCAGCAGCCTCCAACACTAAGTGATCATGCAGAACGAGTGATGAGTGCCTTCATTTTTTGTTTGCTAGCTTCGCCATGGAAGAGTCTGAAACCAGCGCAGCGCAAGTGTCAGATTCTGCATATTCCAACAGTTGTAACAGCAAATCCCAACGGAGGTGGGTTCATCCCAAACAGCACCCAAAGGTTTACATGTTATGGAGGTGATATCTTAAGTTAATAGATATTTAACAAAAAAAAAAATAAATTAAATATCAGAATGATAGTTTTTATACTCTGTAAATTGCAAAATTACAGTAAATTGCAGAATAGTCACATGATTAGGCATTAGAAAACTACATTACTATTATTCATAATCATAGATATATTTTATTAAACTATAGTGTTTTTATAGAAATAGCACAGTGTATGAAGATTAAATTGTAATTTAAAAAGCAGTTTATAGTGTCTCATTAATCTGTCATAGTAATATAAAATCACATACCGATTTGGTTTTTTTCTTGTAAGTACTTGTTATTAGTATGAATTAAGGTGTTTTTTTTTCCTGTAAATTTATTTTTATAGAGCTCTTGCGTTTGTTGTTTGGTCACAAATTATTTATTGAGTACGTTATTTTCGAGCTGAAAATGGTTGTTCAATTTATCATAGTATGAAGACTTGCATGACTTTGTACTCTCTTCTCTCTGTCAGAGCAAGGGAATACAATCTCTACACCCAGCTGGTATTATTAAAAACATTTTAAAATAAATTATAATTTTTTAAAAATTTTTTTCTCCAAAATACAGTAGAGTCTCACTAATCCGGACCCCGCTAGTCCGGACATCCGGTTAATCCGGACGGATCTAAAAAAAAATGATGAAAAATAATGTTGTGACAAAGGATAATAAGAAAATACATTTCTAAGAGAGGGTCCTCTTGCCCTCAGTTGCAGGGAGTCTTACCGCTAGTTTTCCGCTCATCGTCTGTTTTCCAAGAAACGACTCGCTCTATACCTGCGAGTGGTTTTGTTTTGTTCCCTCCAGTCAATGGTTACTCGTGCTGGTGATAGGTGCTTGTGAAAGTTATTTTTATTCGGTGCGAGTGTTGTATTGTGTGCACTTATTAAGAGCAACGTAATGGCTACTAAACGTAAGAAAGTGACTGTAACAATGGAGCAAAAACAAGTCTTATTTTCGTATTGATGCGGGTGAATCATTAACTAGAATCGCGCAAAATTTAGGAATGGGAAAACCAACTATTCCTGATTGGAAAAAAAATTTGAAAGAAATTTAAGATTTTTTTGCCAAAATGGTGAGTAAAGACAGTCTGGGTAACAGGAGCACGTTAAAAAATTGAAACTTTAGACGAGGCTTTGTACATCTGGTTTTGCCAACAAGGTGAAAAAGTCGTTCCGCTGTCGGGTGTAACATTACAAGCGTTCGCGCTCAAACTCAAAAAAAAATTAAATGTTAATTAATTGTAATTTTAATGTATTGTATTATTTATAAGTTACATACATGTGTACTTAGTTTTTTAAGTACTTTATAATAAAACACAGTTGATTTTTAAGCATAAAGATTTTTCTTTAGCCAATAAAACTTATTTTTGATACATTTTAAAGTTGATTACGGTTAATCCGGACTTTCGGTGATCGGGACAGGGTCCAATCCGTACAAATCCGGATTAGCGAGACTCTACTGTACCTGAGCTAGGCATTGATTTAAAATTCTTAAAAGGCAGCATCTCTTAAAAAAAGGAACACTTTCGAAGTGGATCAGTTACTAAATTAAAGGTAAATTCTCTTAACTTCATTTGGTAATTTATTTTACCCAAACTCCAACACAACTGAATACAGAATCAACTTAAAGGCTGTGAACCAATTTTACAATGTTCCTCAATCTTACTAAAATATACTGAATTACTTAAAAAAGCTACTAAAAATATTATGCATGAAAAATCTGATTTACTTAAAAACAAACCACCTGGTGTCAGGGGTTACTGAATCATAAACCAGTGTAGCTTTACAATAAAAACTCTCTTGACTACAAAGTTATAAGCAAATTAATTACAAAGATTATATATAACATAATAATTAAAACTTTAAAATCTTACTCATTATAACTGGGAGTCGTTCTTCTAGTTACAACCTTGTCCCCAATTTTATATCAGTAAGTACAGGGCCGGTAAAGAATCTTGTCAACACTTTTTTCTTGCAATTTTACTCCAGTAGTATATTAACTCCGTTCCAGTCCTTGCTTAACCAACTTGTGATGATTGTAAAAATTCTTGAAGTTTGAAATTATTTGTTACCTGATTTTTACCATTCTTGTTGTACCCGAAAGCTATATGTGTCCATGTAATCCACTATTCACTTTGACAAAGTCCTCATCGCGTTCCAGGCACTTGAGCCAATGTGTGACTAGTGCGGAAAAGAAAGTCATGGCCGCGGAGGCATTACTTTTCAATCAAACCTTGTATGATGTTTGGTTGGTTCAGCGTGAAAATGTCTTCTACCGTGTGTCGCCAAACCAGTTTACAAGCGATGCTGGCTCGGAAACGCACAGAACTGTTGCTGGATAACCAGAATTTCGCAGGTCTGATGAGACGGTCGTTGTGAGTATTTCTGTTCACGACAGCTGGTTGTGTTGCAGCAACAGCTCCAAGTATGGCACCAGCAACTCCAGTGGTAGTGGCAGCAGTGGGTACGGCGGCCATCCTTCCACTCACGGCAGCAGGTCAGTTACACTCTGTCATGGTCCGCCGTTTAGTGCGTTGCCTTTACTGGGATTGTAGACTGCTTAAGAAGTCCTCAACTGTGATGTTAAATGGAAATTCACTCTCTTTCTAATACACAATTTCTGCCACTAGCACTCTCCTTGTTTCGGTGTGCATTGTTGCCAGATATAGGCCACAGGGTACAAAAGTTATGGACACAACTTTGTAATGTTTCAGAAAAATTATTTTTCTACAAGGTTATAAAAAATTCTGAAAACAAAAAGTATTTTAATCTGAATTATTGTATGCTGTAAAGATAAATATGAAATGTTAATTTATGAAATTTTGCATCATCTTGTACTTCGTCAAAAGCATGATATTTTTACTTCTAAGGAGATAGATAGAACCTTAAGCTGCCATCTTGGTTTCAAGTGCCTTTGTCGACAACTTTTTATTTATTTACAGTTTAGTACTATCATTTTGGCTCTGTTCGAGCATAGTCATAAATAAATGGAATGCCTTAAATTTATAGAAAATGTTTGCTACAACTATAGAGCATCCCACTCTTAGATTGCAGTATGGAAGTAAATGGGCGCATTCTCTCTCTCTCTAACACACGCCGATTGCCGTTAGCACTGTCCTTGTTTCTTCGTGCGTTGTTGCCAAATATCAAACGAAATTTTAAATTTTAATTTTTGGACCAAGCTTTTTTTCATATTGTATAGAATCAAAATATGCATCAGGCAATGCTTATTTTGAATACTTAACAATATTTTAAGTGTCCGAAAAAATTAAAAAACATAACTTATTCGCTGCGAACTGTTTTGAAGTATTCCGATATGTTTCACATAAAAAAAAAAAACCTACATGTGTATTTCATTCAGATTTTTTTTATTAGTAAATTAATGCCTTAGGACGCCACCGAACAAATGTTAAGACAAAAACTGTACAGGTTTCACTTAAATAATTTTTTTAATATATTGAAATGCATTTTCTCACAAACTGACACATCAAAAAGTTGACCCGCGGAAATTTTTTTTTCTATTAAAGATAGATGGGGGACGAAAGCGAGAAAAATGTTAACAATGAATTGAATTAGTTTTTAAAAGCAGCGCCATCTCAATTGCTTCTACAGTTTCCGTGGAAATAGCTGTTAAAGATGTGTCTTATCAGTACAAGAGCGCGCGCTGCCGTCGTAAGAGAAAACAGGACCGTGTGTTTAGATAAGTGGGGTTCTGTCCTACAAGCAATTTCAAATACATGGCTTCCTTAGTCAACAAAAAATATTATAATTGATTCTTGAACATAATATTTAAAATGTATGAAATAAATACGAAGGAATTTAATAGCGATCATTGTACAAAATTTTGAATTATTTTTCTATCCTTCTCACCAAGCATCTTATCAAACATTGTTTTAGACAAAGTTTTGGAAAATAATTATGATATTATTACAAACAATTTAAACAGATTTGATAATGTGTCTACTAAGGCAGTTACGTTTTTTTGTCCGGTGAAAATTTTTTTCGAACCCATGCAGTTATGGCTGGTCGTATCAAAAATGTATTTAGAAAACATTTTTCGGCATTAGGTAATCCGAGTTATCATACGTTAAAACGGATTCGATATTATTCATATGGGAGTTGTTGCAATTTTTCTGTTTTTCAAAAAATCTTCCCCATTTCGAACCAATTGTTCGGATTTTTCCCATAACTTACTCGACCGAGAATTTCCATTACCGTATTTTATTTATCATTTTGGACATGACTTGTCCAAAAATACGGCATTTATCGGGCCCATGAAAATGTGATATATATATATATATATATATATATATATATATATATATATATATATATATATATATATATATATATATATATATATATATTAGAGATGGACGAGTTGAGGTTTTTTGGCGTCGAGTCGAGCCGAGTTTAGCAATTCATATTTCGAGTCGAGTCGAGTTCGAGTCACCAAATTTTTGAAGAGGTCGAGTCAGTTTGAGTTTCATAATTTTATAATTTTTTGCGTCGAATATGATAAATAAAATATAATTACACCCATTGATATAAAAATTGTGTATCCAAGATGCATCTGCATTATTTAAATATTTTAAATGATTAATTAGAAAATCATTATGTTATTTAAATATTTTAAATGATTAATTCAAATCATTATGTTATTTAAATATAAAAAACTAAGCTTTATTTCAACATGATTTCACAGTATCTTTAATGTAGCTATCCTAACCAAATCAACCGTCCACAATGTTTTAAAGTATTTATAATATAGCGAACCTAACCTAATTGACCATAGTTATCATGAGTTGTCCAAAATAAACATTCACGGACACACTGCAAACGAAAAATATGGCGGCGTACAAATAAATACCGTTGCGTTGTTTATGGTATTTCCTTTTATCAACACCGCCATATTTATTTACAATGAACAAAAAAAAAAACGAAGATGTAACGATCGGGAGTTTGGCTCTTTCGTCTGTGAAAAGAAGGCTTCCCGAGTTACGTAACTTTTTTTTTTCGATCCACTGGCAGATCCCCACATGAACAAACAGCTCAAGGCATATAGGCCTTGTCACATTGTCACATTCTCAATGTAAATACACTTTTCGCGGCAAGATTATTCGCCCGGAACTTGTTACAACTACAAGAATATCAATATGTTTTTAAATAAATATTTCATGCATTTGATTTGGCGATCAGTAACTGATTGCCAAATAAAATGCATGAGCGTTGTTATTATTATATTTTATTCAAACAAAAGGAAAGTAATTTTATCCTAAACGTTATTGACACGCAGCGCTGCGTAGCGGAGCACAGCTAAATTTAGTTCCAAAATGCAAGGCTGGCTGGCCTTACACGCAGCCATTTTCACGCATCACGGTTTGGTGTTATTTACTAAATATTACAATATAATTATTTTATGTTTTTATTTTTAGGTTACGGAAATATCTTGTTGATACGAGTTTTTATGAACGGGGCACGATAAACGTGATGATTATTAATACATGTGCGTTTTGCAACATATTTTTCTTCAGTGAAAATCCATTTGACGTATTTTGTAAACAAATGTGGTACCGTATTTGAAGTAAACACAGGATGAAAAACAAAATGAAAACAGTGCACGCTGTTTTCCAAGCCTTTTTTTAAATATATAAAATGGTCATGTGACATAATTTTGTCCTATAAACTGTCGCCACTATCGACAAAATCACGTTACGACGTCACGTTCATAAATGAAGGTAGGCCTAGGTTTGGTTGCACTTGTGCCTATTTTAGCGCCGTAGCACGGTACCTAGCAGGCAAGGTTAGGTTTGCACGGGATTTGTTTTGTTTAAAGGTCATTATCATTTCTTGCTGTATTAATGACTTGGCGAAAACGTTAAGACAACCTATAATAAAGTGCTATAATGTCACTATGCTGGTACTTAACTCGAAACGTGTTTCGAGTCTCGAACTTGATAAAATATGTGACTCTGTTTTCGAGTCGAGTCAATCTGACCCAACTCGGCTCGGCTCGACTCGATAAACCAAGACTCGACCCATCTCTAATATATATCATTATATAGGTATATATATGGGATTTTTAGAACAGAAAAGAAAACTATAAGAAAATTTCGTCTACAATAGGTAGTTTTTATTTGAAATTTACATAAAAGTGGCATTATTACAAATTTGTATGTGTAATAGTATAAAATATTATAAATTACGATATGATTTCTTAAAATACTTCTTGTTCTATCCAAATTACAAAGACACGCATCTCCTGAAATTCGTAATGTGTTAGAGATTTGGCAACAGCGCGCGCCATAAGCCGTGTACTGCAATCTAAGAGTGGGACGGGCTATAGTGTCTCACATTAAACAGTTAGCATGTAGTATTAAATTATTGTTTTCAGAATGATCTGCAACTGTAATTATACTCTCAATAGACAATATTGTATAGTTTTAAGAATATTGAAAAAATATTTACATTAATAAAAAGAATTAAAAAAAACTTATTTTATAATGGTGTATAAAATTATTAAGTCATATGATTAATTAGTGGAACACAATTAATATATATCACTGAATAGTATCACTCTTGCAAAAATATGTGTCATCTACACTGTACTACAAACCGAGAGTGAGACGCTGTGTAGCTGTGTTAGAGGTATTTTGGGAAAGTTCGTTTCTGAAAGTTGTCCGGCCGGGGTAAATGAGCCGCGATGCCCCGCGCGGACGCGTCGGCGAACGGGGTGGGACCGACGGAGTGTGACCGTTGCAGCGAGGACGTGTCGCAGCACCCCAAGGACAAGAAGAAGAAGAAGCAGCTGGTCGCGGGGACGGAGCAGGAGGGCTTGCCGGCGGAGGCCAGCGAGGGCAGCCGCAGCGTCCAGAGCATGCACGTGGCGCTGGGCTCGGCGGGGCTCGTGGGGCCCAACTCCCCCGGGCAGAACTGCAAGACCGTCCACACCCACTCCCTGCAGACAGGTACAACCCTCTTAGCAATGTAGCACTTTCCAGTGCTTGAACTTTTTTACCGATTTGACTCGTCAAGATGCATAAAGAAAATTAAATTTAAAAACCACTGAGGGATACACCCAATGCTCGAATTTGCTTAACCGAGCAAAAAAAGTTTCGGACTTTTTCGTGGTCCCAGCTTCTGTTCTGTTTGTTTTTTAAAGACAAGACGGCAACATTTTTGTTAAACGATTTCACGATTCGTAACGTTGATAAAATAATTCACAAACTCTTCATCAGCAGTAGAGAAAATTTTGTTTCTTATTATTTTCACTGTGGAAAATTCTGTTGATATTTGAAGTTTTGGTCAGGGAAAGTCAAAGAAAAGTTATGGATATTTGTGGACACCCTGTGACCTGCAAACTGCACTATACCCATGCAGTGATCATAGGAAAAGTGCTTTAAATAATTGACATGTTTTTTGCCACTCTTGTACAAGTGTTGCCCCACTGACGAGACACGGAGCAGCCACTGGCAGGGCACATGTTGGCTCAGGTGCTGGGAGCGCTGCAGACATCTCGAAGGGGGAGTCATCGCCGGCGGCCGAGGTCCCTGAGCCACCGCGCCCCGCCAGCGTGCCCGACACGCAAGCGTCCAAGGAGGTTAGTGGCACTGTGCCGCATAATAGCAAGATCATATTCGTTCCATTACAGTTAAAAGCCTTTCGAAAAGCATCCAGATTATTTTTTTTTTTTTTTGCTTGCATAATATGTAAACAATTTGGAAATTGATGTAAAAACACAATTGGTTGAACCCTTTTACCAGTTAATAAGCCCATAATATAGAAATTTTTTTTTCTCTCATTTTTAAAGATGGACGAGTCTGCAAATTTTCGGGTCGAGTCGAGGCTTGATGATTTGGTGTTCGTTAATTTAGCATTAGTATTATATTAAAGTTCGTATATGTATCCAGCGAGTGAGTTTTTTGTGTCAAGTGAATAAGTAAAATGTAACTTGTCAATCTTTCCTATTAATAATTTCTTTTAAAAATTATTTTACTAGATCTATTATTAGATGTGAAGGCCTTGTAAGTCAAGGGTAAATTGTGTGGTTAAATGAATTAAATGTGATATAATATTGATAATTGCTTAATCTCTGGTTTTTTTCTCATTTAAATTGATATTTACGCTACAGTTTCCCTAGACAGTAATTCTGAAGGAGAAAATCTTTACTGGAAAAAAATATTCTTCTTTTTTTTAAAATCTTTTATCATTTTTTCTAACAGCATTGTGATACATGAAATAGGTAAATTATCAGTAGTTCACCTTTTTACAGAGTTGTTAGATTAGCTTTATTACAAATGGTGAGAATGGTTGGCTGAGTTAGTTAGCTACATTAAAAAAAATAACTGAAAAATGTTTTTTTTTATGGTTAGTTAAAATTACATAAAATAGTACTTGGTTAATTTAAAGTAGGTACCGTATAAATTATATGTCACAGTATCTAAATGTAGCTATCCCACCTAACCAATTGTTCTTACAATTTCACACTATTTTTCATGATGTGAAGATGATTACGTTAATGACCATTGAATATTTGGCATAAGTGTTTGGAAATAAATCATTCCTATGCTGGAAAAGAAGTTAAAACTTATAATTCAGTGAACAACAATTTAAGATATTCTACAAATAAATACAATATAGGTAGTATGTTCTCGATGTGCGCAGGAAAAATTCTCGGCTGTAGTGTCCATGCACAATGGCACAATTCTGTGCACCTCTGCAAGCCTCACGGACGTGCTAGGATTCCCCAAGGACATGTGGTTGGGACGCTTCTTCATCGACTTTGTCCACCCCAAAGATCGGGCAGCATTCTCGGCGTTCATCACAGCCGGGGTTGCAGAAACGTTGGTTGGCACCAGTGGCACAGGTAAGGAATTTCTTTTTTCATGTCGTACTAAGTTTACGTGCTTGCATCTTGGTATACCACCTTGAAAGCTGTGCAACAATCTTGTCCTTTTGTGATCATGTTCACAAAAGTTGTCTTCTTTGTTATAAATTCTGAGTTTGAATTCTGGGCTACTCAAGAATATCTGTGTAGGTACACAGAAGACAGAATTACCAGTGAAATCATAATAAGAATGGCTGCTTTTTGTCTGACACTTTTAAAGTCCGGCATTTTTTTAGTGCATCATACACACATTATACATTAACATAAGCAGAATTTGTCTGTCAGTATTTTTGAGACGTTTTACCTTTCTGTTCATTGATCCTAAAGTTAATTTATGCACATTTAGGAACTCCACAAAAAGCTGTGTTAAATGAACCAAAAGTAGTTTTAAAAATTTGGTGGTAAAACAAAAACCCATTGCAAAAAGATAGTGAAATATAAAAGCAGTGCGAAAATACGGTGTAAAAAGTTTATGTTATTTATAAAAGTTGGTACCAAAAATTAATTTTTACCTTTATTTCTTCCAAATTTTTGGGCTTAAGATGTGTAGGTAATAAATTTACATCTTAAAAGTTAAATAGCAATCACTGGATAATCTTGTCATAGTCGGTGCTTGACCGTGTGAAAACCTAACTCCTTTCGGCTGCCTTTTCCCGGATCATGAACTTGAGTTACAGGCTTGACTCTGTGTACTTAACGTCCTACGGATTTATTCGAATGAGACTTCAACCTGAGTTCCCTCATTCACTCTCACATGTATACAGACACTTATCCACACACACACTCACTTTATTCATCATATAGCTTGTTTCACCAAATTTGGGTTAGTACCTTGGGTTTCGGGAACCAGTAAAGTGAACATTTAAATTTGAAGTTTGTTGGCTAATGTCCAGTGTTTTTTTTTTGTACCCAGCGAGCACGGCACAGAACAAGGAGTCGTTCTTCTGCGGCCTGCGCAAGTACCGCGGCCTCAAGTCCAACGGCTACTGCGTGACGCAGCGCGAGGTCACATACCGCCCGTTCCAGCTGTCGCTGGCGTTCATGGAGTCGGGGGCCGCGGATAGGACGACGCTGTCGCCGGGCGCTGGCCCCAGGGAGGCGTCCCAGGAGATATTCCTCCTGGTCACGGCCTCCGTCGTGCATTCTGCGTACAAGGGTGAGTGCACAACGCTGTGGGCTGGTCAACACTGCTGCAATTACATTTCATATTGTACTGAATATCTCTTTAATGTTTGGCAGGTTGTGCGTTTTTTCTTCAAAATTTAATTGGTTCGAAAAGCATTTCTGTAGGTTTTTAGTAAACATAACATTATAAGCAAATATAAATTATTTAATTAAAATACAGTATCTCAGCAGTGCGTGTACAACTCAATGATCTGCATCGTTAGGCTACATCTGACGTCCCCAGCCAACCAGCCTGTCTAGCACCAGTAAAAAATAAAAATAATAATAATAAAAACAATTGTAAGATATCTGGCTGGCTCAAAATTGGTGTAGCTTGCATATACATAAACAATCAAAGTTTGATTGAATGTTGAAAAAAAAAATTCAATTCCTGAAATTAATGTTACTGTCGATGATTGATTACTGAAATAACGTCTCTTACTATTTTTATTTATCCTAGACTGCAGTGGTCTCTCGGGACAAGCTGTGCACAGCTGGAAGCACGGGTATCCAATCGAGTGTGGTTGTGCAGTTCCAGATGAGGAGTACGTGTCGTCCAAGTTCGTGACGCGCCACTCGGCGGGTTGTGTCATGAACCACGTGGATGCGGAGGCGGTCCGCTACCTGGGGTACCTGCCCCAGGACATGTTGAACCGCAGCGTGTTCGACTTCTACCACCCGGAGGACCTGCCCTTCTTCAAGGACGTGTACAGGGAAGGTAGGTTGGCGCCCTTGCCACAAGGCGTGTGTGTCATCCTCCGGGCCTTCTGAGGTCTCGGTCATGAGTCCGGTCTTGGTTTGTTGAAGGCCAGCAGAATCCTCAAGCCCTCAAACGCCATCGAATCTTTAGCATGTGAAAGATTGGAGATTCGATGAAACAGATTTGAAGCAAAATATATTGGAGGAAATGTACGTTCATCCCTCGATGAAATGCCCTAATTCGTTCCCAGGAAAAAAAAGAGTGCTTATCAAAACAGCACTAATCTAATTAATTTTTCCATAGGAGTGTGTGTTAATCAAAATAATTTGTTTTCCAATCAAGTAAGTGTGTGTGTGCTTGCTGACTACCATTTTAATCAAGCCACTACACTTGAAGTATGAAGAATGAAAATTTACCTAGTAAACTTCAGAGGTTATCAGGGGTGAATTTTTTGTTTACTTCATTTTTTCTATTTATTTTCTTCTAATCTTTTTCTTCAAATATCTAATCCTTAGAATAAGGATTTTATGGTATTTGAAGATTTGATTGGCTAATCCCTAGATTTAATTGAACAAGTATTCACTATCAATAAAAAAAATAACACTATCTAATGTTTATACTAAGTTAAAAAAAATTAGCAAATTATTCAATAGAACATAAATTATGAATGAGTAGTTTCATGATTGTATTTTATCCTTCGCACTCCTTTCAATTTTAACTAGAGGGTTTTTTCTTTCGTTCCATTTTTGGTATTGGTCATGTATCAACAATATTGAGGTAGTGTCTTTTTAAATGTTTAATCCGTTGTCGCATGGTGCACATTGTATGCTATATTTTCCCCACACAAAATGTCAAGATACAGTATGTATGAAACGTTTTGTGATTTCAGTGATGAAGAAGCAAGGCCTACCATTCTGCAGTCAGCCATACCGTTTTCGTGCCCAGAATGGTGGTTACCTGCTACTGGAGACGGAGTGGTCGAGCTTCGTCAACCCGTGGTCCAAGAAGATGGAGTTGGTGATTGGTCAGCACCGAGTGGTCAAGGTATATTCATAACATATTAGTCATAATCAGTGGCAGGAATACAACACGTAGTGCATTTGTGCTTAAACCTAGTGACGTTTGATGTGGATGGGCAGAGACTCGAAAATTTGAGCTGAGTTGAGCATGTAACTATTGCTTGATTCGAAAGTTGAGTTTTTTATACTCTACAGGACGAAACTCAATGATCTTTATTTTATATAACTCGTTGACATGTGGACTTCCCAACGTAATCTTATGTTTATATTTTTGATTTCAGGGGCCACCCAATCCAGATGTTTTTTCATTTTTGAAGGAAGGTGATGAGTTTCCACAGATGGTGGAAGAAGTGGTTAACAAGAGCAAAGTTTGTCAGGAAGAAATCATGTCTTTGTTGAAAGAGGTTTGTGTTTATTGTCTGGAAACTAATGCTTTCTGTTAATCATTGGCTACTTTTATGATAATTGCTTTGCAAAGTAGTGCATACTCTTGAAAGACTGAGATTGTTACTTGTACACAGGTGTCTGTATATATGTTTGTTTGAATGTGTGTTTATTATTATTATTATTATTTTTTTGTTGTTGTGTGTTTGGGTGTGAATTTTTGTGTGTGTGGGTTTGGGTGTGTTTTGTGTTTTATTTTTTGTGTGTGTATATATTAGAGGGAGTGAGAGAGATATGGAAAGATGGAGAGATGGATGGAGAGAGATATGGAGAGATGGATTGAGAGGGAGAGAGATGGATGGAGAGGGAGGTAGAGGGAAATGGATGAAGAGAGAGATGGATGGAGATAGATATATATGGGGAGAGAGATGGAGAGGAAGGGAGAGAGAAATGGATGAAGAGAGAGATGTATTGAGAGAGAGGGATGGATGTGGCAAGAGAGAGATGGAGAGTGAGGGAGAGAGGTGGATGGAGATGAATATAGAGAGGGAGGGAGAGAAATGGATGGATGGATGCCATGTCAAAATAAATGTGCTATGAGCTGCAAGCAGAATTGTTATATAGTGGGAATGTTTCGAAATGCCCAAAATGCCTTACTCATTCGGAAAACTATTATAATATTGGTTGAAAACTGCTTGTGACAGTTAACAATCAAACATTTTTAAACAATTTTTCTCATATTTTTCAAAGCATGACTTTGGTATAAAAAAAACAATTATTTTAACAACTTATATTTTTTTCAACATTTAAAAGTGAAAAGGTGATATATCTTAAATATTTACATTTACTGGCTTACTATGCATACTTCCCATGTTCGTCCATAGTCCAAGCCATTTTCCCCCTCCATGCATGATCCCACCCCTGCTTATGCTTCATAAGTATCTGGTAATCTAGAACAGTCTTGCTTCTTTATCAACATGGCACACAAACTAGCGCTACTAAGTTGTCACTCAGCAGCCAAAGTCACCACGCATGAGAGCTTAGTTTGTGGGTCACCCCCTGCCGACACAGCTACTACAGTACAAAGAAAGATAAACCATCAAGCAGGCAGGAATTGTGACGGCTGTCACATTCCTCGTCCCCCTTGAAGCAGAATTGGAGAGAGTGAAGAATCCTAGAAGAGTCAAGAGTGTTTCTGAAATGGTCATAACAAGGACCCTGTTCATCTTTCCCTAGAAAACACCAATTTTTGCCTCTTAAATCAGTACCCTACAGCCAAATAAGGTAAAACAGAGACAATAAGGAGATACAAGCACAGAAGTGATGTGGGACTATTATCTGAATGACAAAGAGTGACAAATAATAGGAATATTTATTTATTTTATTAATTTTGTTACATCCCACCAACAGTCTAGGGACTTTAGCAGTGGCCAGGACATGCAAACAATGCATACAAACAAACATTATAACTGTTGCATTCTTTGATTCCACCGATTCTACCTGGAATCTGAACCGTTGATTCACAAGCTGTTAGAAATCATATCATATTTAAAAAGATAGGTTGTAATAACTGTACATAATTTGGATGTAAAATAAATTCACATAAATTAAGTGATTCTTGCCACAATTGCCGTATTTTCCGGCCAGTAACCTGACAATGTTTGCGCTTGTCAAACACCAGCATACAAAAGACATGGTACATTATTTGAAGGTTAGAACACAACTGAAATCACCTATATGTTTCGTAACAAATGTACTAACCAGGTAAAGTTAGATTTCTGTACTTGCGGGAAAACGTAACATCATTACAGTATTATTAACTTTATTTCATAAATACAATTTTAATTCTTAAATGTAATATATTTCACTTCCAAAGTCGACAAGCAATCATGGTGCCATGATGAAGTCAATAATTTAAAGCAGGCTGGCCAACCATTTTGTTCATTAACATTTTATTTTTATAGTTCTTCGCATACAAAATGATTTCTCGTTATATTTTAGATACGTTTGCATAAATATTTTTTGCTTAAAAGAAAATACGTGTAGTTGGATTAATTGGATTTATGTGTACATGAAGTCATTTAATTAAATGTCCAAGATTTGTTCTTAACATGTTGCTGCTCGTCTGTAAACAAATTTTTGTACAAATTGCACTGTTTTTACGTTCGTGTTGTTCCATTTGCAGTGAACATGATAGCTTGCATTATTAATTTTTTTTATTTATTTTAAGTTTGTAGTATGACCACCAACTGCGGAGGGCTTTAGCAGTGGGCACGACATATAGACAGGTACAAAAATGAAAATAAGATGATACAAAAATATAACAAGAACAAAAATGGTCACAGCAATTACCTGGACACTCTTCCTTGTTGGCACCAAAGTAGGCACTGCAGGTTGGCAATTGGCAGTTCGCCAATACAGGCAGGTAAGCATAGCAGGTACTTACAGTGACCAACAACAAGACTAGTGCAACAGAAACCTGACACACACAATAGAATATAAAAACATAAAAATTAAGGAACCATTAAATATAACATTAATAATAATAAATCACTAAAAGGAAAACTATAATGAAAAACTCTCATGGCAGAAAATACCTGCAACTCCAGTCACTTTAGTCACAGCCCACCTATAAGAAAGCAACCAATTATAAAACATTTCATTACAGAAAAACTTCCAGAAGTCCTTGCATGTTTCATAGAATTACATTTTTTTTTAATTCGCTTTTACTGTCTTGTTCTATTAAAATGATAATCTCTCTGGTAAAGTGAGTTCTGCTTACCCATCATAAGAATTTATACAGAAAGTGCCAAACTATCACACATTTACTTTACCATAACACTATGTTACATTCTAGAAAACTTCTAAATGTACATAAATGCAAAAAATAAGCATAAAAACAATATTTAAAGTAAATGTAGTACTGAAAAATACATTTACACATATAGTAACCCAGCAAAAAATGTGACAAACAAAAAAAATTGATTTTCTTAATAAAATAACTAATTTTCAAATTTAAATTCCAAGAACTTGATGAGTGGTAAAAAAAAATTACAAATACACAACTAGGTCATTAACACCTGGAATTATAAAAGTTGCTTATACACCTGAAAATATAATAATTATTCCTTTCACAAATTTCTTAAAATATTTGAAGAGGGCATATACTGCAGTGTCACATACTAGCCATTATAGCTATATCACATTCCTGTAAAAAAAAAAACAGGTCTTCTCACAAGCGGCGAACCTTGAGAAAATTTGTAGCAGGAATTTACTTTCCAAGAAAATTTTCCAATCTTAGTTTTCGCACAAGCCACACCACTACTCTCACTAATGCCTTCCCATCTTATAGAGGAAATCTCATCGCTGATTGTGACCGCAATCAGGAGGGATGTCATGCCATCATGTCACCAGTGCAGTGTTTGATAGTTGTCGTCACTTGGTGCTGACCAGACGGTGTCGCGCTCCGCGGTGGAAGTCAAGCAGCAGGTGACGAAGCGCTGCAAGGAGCTGGCGACCTTCATGGAGTCCCTCGTCGGGGAGAAGTCGAAATTGAACATTGTGCTGCCCCAGGAGGAGCAGAGCATATCGGTGAGCTCTTTCATCGGACGGCTTCTGCTGAGGGGAAGTCTACAACTCACGTAGTTTCGGTTCCCTGCAAGAATTTCCGAAGTTTTGCGTTTTGGCATTAACGCCACTTCAGCCGCTAAATCAGAAGTTTCCAATGAAAACAAGCATGTTGTGACTAACCTAACCCTTCGATTTTTTTTAAAATTTCAATTTTTGAGACAAATCCAAAGTGGTAGGGAACCGAAACTACGTGAGTTGTAGGCTTCCCTCTGCTGACACGGGACACAAATGTAACTACACTTGACCTCTTTGCATGGTCCAGCATCAAGATTACTTACTCTACCTGCTTTAGCTCCAGAATATCTGAATTTAAGTCATTTTGGTATTTATTAATACGAATATGACGTGAAATGTTTAGGTTCTCGTTGTGAAATGTTGATTTGATCATTTCAACTTGCAGTCATAATGAAAAAATATGAAAACTGGTTTACGGTCCGTGTCCTCGGAGAGACATTATGTTGGCATTAAGGTACAGTAGTTACAGACTTAAAAAACACCAGGTTTTACTTCCAAAAATCAGGCAGGGAGTTTATCCAGTAAAGATTGAAAGGTGATGTAAGGAAGTTTACCCAGAAAACATCAAGAAAGGAAATGTTTCCATAGATTGGATTTTGGAACATTATTTGGAATCTTAAGAGACTTTATACCTGTTTGTACTATGGTTTAAACTGCATTATTAACCAAAACCGGTTTTTTGATCCATTTACAGTGAAACCCCTTATTTACGTTACCGTAATTTACGTTTTCCCGTTATTTGCACTATATTCTTCAGGTCCCGTTTAGTTCCCATATAGTCCAATACAATACTTTCCCGCGAATTACGTCTCAAAAATCGAATCCATCCCGCTATTTACGTCACGTAACAACCATAAACAACCAGAAAATACCGTGGAGCTAGTAGGCAATGAACATTTTAAATCGCAAAATATACATATTTTATAAAATGAAAAGTTGCTTTTATTTCTAAACATGTAATAATTTAAGCCTAGGCGTGTAAAAGTACGAGTAATTATAGCAGGAGACAATCTAAAATGCACGAGGGAAAAACGTAAACTCACGAATGTACAAACATGGCTGCTTGTAAGTTCTGATACTGTATTTATGTCACAACTTAGCCGAAATACTGGTACGAGACATAAACTTCACAAGATAAAATGAGCGGAGTCTTGGTAACTGTTTTATACGTCTTTTATAATTTTGGAAGTATTGTACAGTTGACGCATATTTTTTAAACTAACCATTTATTTCTGGGGATCGTAAATAATTATTGGTATCAAGACATCACGATAAATGTAAACTTGAACATGTCACTGCAGCGAGAAAACTGGTGCGTTACCAATAAACTGGTATTAGAACTGGATAAAATTGGTACACGGGAGGTGGAGCTTATATTTTTTTCCGCTAAGCTCGCATCTATTGGTTGGTTGCTGATGGCAGGTCATGAGTCTGGGCGGAGCATAGAGTGCGCATGCGCCGCCGCGTCGTTACAGCAGCTGACCGAGTACAATGACCTTTCTCCGCGTACGGCGCGCTTTTGACGGTAAATTTTCATCAATTTGCGGCCTTTTTTTTTTTTTTTAATTTTTACTGTGAGCAATGAGTATGTAGCCCGTATTTGATATAAACCCTGCCGGTTGCAACTGTATTTATAATTTGGAGAGGCAAATAATCTCCTTGAACAGTCAAAAAAGCAAGCAGAAGAAAATTTCAAATTTTTTTGTTAGGAAGTAATCAGAAAAACATTTTGGCTTTCATTCTTTTTTTATTTTTGTCATATGTGGTAAATTAATAATTGATTAAATACTAAAGTAAAATTTGTTGTTAGTGTGTTTGTACCTGCATTATAGTATGTGCTATTAAACAAAAGGAAAAAAAATTCTAAATAAGGTACCAGACAGAAGCAGGGTTGTTAGACGTACCATTTTCATGGTACTTGTATCATAATTGGACCTAGTGTACCATGTACCATGGCGAGGTCGTCATGGTACGCAAATGTACCATAATCTGACTATCCATCAGGTTTCTGGCGATTATTTTTGTATATTATATTCGCCATATCGGCTTCCTTGTAGATAAAATGTGCCCAGTGTATATTCTAATTTCGTAGTGTCGCCTGTTCACACGCCTGCTTACTTATCTGTAATATAATACTCCCACTGGGCTGCCGGGACTGTCAGATCATATGACGGCAGTTCCCGCGTTGCTCAAATCTTAAAGGGAAGGGGGAAGGAAACGCGGGAAAGCTTATCACACTGAACATGAAACGAATTACAGTACATTGTTGATTGTTTTCAGTGGTTAGTTACCTCGCCTCGCCGGTTGAGTGATATCTGTTCCGTAATAATATACTCCTTTTTATACTTTTCCCTTTATTTACACTTTCCCGCATTTTACACTTTTTTACTTTGTCCCCATGAAAAGTGCAAATAAGGGGTTTTGCTGTATTATACTAGTGCTCAGTGATCATAGCAGTATAATTGTAACCATTTTTCAACTACCTTTGATAATTCTGCATGATTGATGACTTGGGGTTCAGAAGCGATACTGATAGAAGAGTTCCACATTTGGTTTGGTCACTGGCATCTATAAAAATATGCTTAACTTGTCAGGTGAAAAATATGGATAATGGCAACTAAGGAAAAGCTAAGGGTATCAAGGTTATGTCCATTATCAAATTTAAAACATTATGTCCTTGCCTAATATACCGCAAAAATTTTTGGGAGAGCAGGCAAATATTTTGTTGCTTTGTAAAGTACAGCTTATTTTTGTAATTCCCACTCTATGATACTATTAGATTTGTTGAGTTTGATTGTACAACAGTAAACTCTTATGTTAGAACAGTTGTTACCTTGTTATTGTAGATTAGCTAAGAACACCTACCAATTATTATAAAATATTACTAAAAGCAGTTATTTTCCTAGGAACACAGTTCTGAAGTCATGCTGGGCGAAATATCTCCACATCATGACTACTGCGACAGCAAGTCTTCCACGGAGACTCCACCTAGCTACAACCAACTCAACTACAATGACAACATTCAGAGGTAGTGTTTTGGTTTGTCAGCTGTACCACCAAACAAACTCAAATATAGTACAGTTGCAGATAGGCCTCAGAAAAACCTGTGAAGGCTGCTTACAATCTGTTAAAGGGGCCCGCCTCATCAGGGGTGTATGTGTGTTAGTGAGGCGGTTTGATAAGCGCGACGCTCGCGGGTGCTTCTAGCGCGGTGTCTCCTCTGGACTGGCGCACAGTCTTCTCGTCGTCACAGGATAACTGTGAAATTTGAGCGGTGACCGTAACATTATATGGCGGAGAAATGAAGATAAAGGTGTAATGCAAGTCCCTTACGTGCTTTCAAGAATCTGTACTGGTTGTTTAATTACTCTGAAAATATGTGTTATAGCCATTTTAACTCTTCTAGAAAAACAGTTTAAAAACTTAAACCAATATCAAAAGTACTTTTTGGCCCTCAGCCAACTTGTAAATGCTTTTCGTAAACAGACCCCACCCCGATATTTTGAGTAGTTTTGAAATCACGTTGTTTTTTCTGAAGCTCTGCACACCGCATGTGTGCCCGAGAAGGCGGAGCCCTTAAGTGGTTCCTCTTGTTCTCTGGCCACAGGTTCTTCGAGAGCCGGCCGAAGACCACGTTGTCAGACGAGTCTGCAGAGTCAAAGCTGGAGATGAACAGGTCGCCCATCAGCACGGACGAAGAGAGCAAGTGCGTGCAGTCCACAGTCGTGCCGAGGTAAGGATGCAGTCACTGCTTCTGCAAATCCTATTTTTGTTTTGTCAAGTTTTGGATCAAATATCGAATTAATCATGAATATCGAAGTATTGCATGTTTTTTTTGAAGTTTTTCAACTTCCTCTTATCAATATATTTAGTATTTTTTTATGTACAGTGTCTTACCACAAATTTTTGCAGCAGTTGATCAACTTTTTTGTGCTTGGTGTGTACTTATTACATATGTTTCATCTTTAATGACAATAAAGATGGAATCCACTATTTTTAATGATGAACTTTGCAATTTTATAACACCATAAAATCTTGGCTCTACTAATTAAAAGTCCTCATGCCAAATTATTGGACCAGCTAGCCATTTGGTGATCTCTGCCTGAAAATTCCCATCATTCTGAGCGCCATTGATTGTATGTATTGGTGACCACAGCATTATAACAATAATTAAGTATCTGCAGGGTCAGTTAAATTGTATAAAATGAAGCCATGCATGCAATTTGGATTTACAGAATGCTGGTACGTATTCATACAGTGCCTTGGTATTTGGGACTGCATTGATTGTGCATGTAATTAGCTTCTTTCTGGGAAACACATTTTTTTATTAACACTTTCTTTGAATTAGGTTGTAAATAATTTGGTCTAAAATTTGAGCAAATTGGGTTTTCTACTGCATTAGCTACTGCATATGTACTGAACCGTATCAAACTGCATGTTAGTGAACCAGAGGTCTAATAAATTTTTTGTAGGTTGTACAAAGTTTAAAAAAAAAAACCTATACTTGAGTTAAAATTAATTAGGGTCTGAGCTTTGGTTTTTATAGTTTGAGAAATATTAAATTAAAATTATGTGTGTTTACCCAGTCAACACCTGAAATATTAAAGTCACCCATTATAAGAATATAATCTTGATAGTTTGCAAATTTATCAGTCAAATTCTCAAAGTAGGAATCTTAAGTTGAAGTCATGGTTTGAGGGGGAATATAAATGTTTCCAAAAGTTAAAAGTTTGAATTATGCAATTTTTATTTTCACCCACACCTTGATAATCAAAACTTAGAGGTAGTACTGATTTAAATTTTTGTTTATTGACAGAAATCTGTATTCCTCCACCTCTGTCCATTAGTATCAAATTTGGATTTCTGTCTGTTTTAAAAATATAATTTCCATTAAAGTAGTGTGTGTTTATATTGTACTGATCTAACCATGATTCTGTAAGACAAATGATATCGTAATCTTAATGTGACACGTTATCAAAAAATTTTATCATTTAGTTCTTGAACATTTAATATTTTGATAAAAAATATCACAGACACACGTACACGCGCAAGACAAACAGGTACAAGGTGCTCCTCCAGGCACTGAAGTAAACGATAAAAGAACCTAGTTTACTGCAGCTTTGAAGGATTTGTGATATCATTAAGATTAGAAGTTTGACTTCTGTCTTGATCATAACCGAATATTGGTTCATTGTGGAATCTCTCAGAAAACTCGGATATCAAGCAGCTAGAGGGCCAAAACACAGTATTATTTAGCGTACCATAGTGTCCATAGTCTTTCTCGTGAAGTAAATTGATGCGTAAGTATATTTGGTATTCAGCTTGACTACTTGAAGGTAAGATATGTTTAGTTCACTGTTTACGTAAGATGTGATGTCATGTTCAGAGACGATAGGGTTGAATCTGGAAACATACAGGACCTTAGATTTACGTTGCCAGGGGCTGGACACAGTTTTCAAGGTAGAGGTGGTTCTAACTTCAATTTGCATTTCTCTCTTTTTCCAGTATGCTGATGATTTTTGAGTTACTTTTAGATTTTTTTTGGCAGTACCTTACTTCTATGAATCCTTCCTTGTCTTGCTGGGGTTTTGCGTTGTTTGCCGCTGGAGTATTGATCTGAGCTGACAGTACTTTGGGCTGGCAGACTTTGTACACCCCTGAAGCTCTGTTGACACTGTTGATGATGTCACTTGGACTTTGTTCACTGACCTCCTTACCACTATTTGTTGTGCGACTTGGCTGTTGGTCACTTGGTCAAGAGATGTTTGTTTGAAGGGTAAGAGCACTGTAGCTTCTGAAGAGATCCAAGCAATCACAAACCCACCCAGGATTGTCTTTTATGTATTTGCTCTATAAGTCTGTACTAGTGGTTTTGAAAAAAAAACATTTTTGGTGAACATTTTGTATTACGTTACTGATTTCAACTTAAAATATGACAAATAATCTTTACTCTTATCAATATTATCAGCTTAGTACTTGAAATTGTAAGTTTTATCCATGATTTGACCCTCTTCAGGGAAGGAGAGAGATGTTTTGAGAGGAAGAATTTAAATACATGAATTTAATTTATACAATTTTATTTGTCACCATCAAAATTCCTTTAATAGGACAACCTTGATGGTTGTGTGGCCTAATTTTATCATAGGTATATATTCTATAGTCATTAATATAATATGTAATTAATTCCTGGGCCTGTTTTGACACTTTATTTAAAATGTAAAATGCTTTGTATGTTTTAGAGTTAAATGTTTGTGATAATATTCTTCATTAAAGTGGATTTTTGTGATCAATAAATTTAATTTATATTGATGTCAACATTGACAAAATGGGATTCAGTAAAGTAGTGGGATTGAGTATACATGTTTATGAAGATGCACTTTTATGGAGTGAAGAGTGATCTTATTAATTCATTTTTTTGGTGTGTGTTTTTGTTTGTGTTCGTTTTGTGTGTCTGTTTTGTGTGTGTGTGTGTGTGTGTGTGAACATGCATGTGTGCGTGTAATAATTATAAATAAAATTTTAATTGTAATAGTTTTATGACTGATTATATATTATAATGATGTTATTTATTGTTGCATTCTGTGTTTAAAATTTGTTGAGAAACATTTATAAAAAAATTAAATACACCATAAACTTTTATTGTCTCAGCAAAAATAATTGAGCATTCTTTATGCTATTTAGAAAGATTTTTTTTAGTGCAATATATAGTTATTTATATTCTAAACAGAAAAGCTAATTTTGACAGATATGTACATAACATAGCTAATAGTACATAATTAACATTTCAGTAACTTGACAGTTAGGCAGTATTGTTTGCTAAGCAATAATAAACTGTATTTTGTATTTATTAATTTTCAACTACAAACTATTTTTGCAGGTAGTGTGTCAATTTTTTTTTTTTTTTTTTTTTCACTTGGCGCCAGCATTAATCTGTCTACTTGACGTTTCCATCAGAGCAGTGCAAAGCACATTAATACACTGTTCCCACATAAACTTGTTAGCTTTCAGTCGATGCACTTTTCAAGTGCTGCCTTTTAGACTGCATAACCAGAATGTGTGAATTCTCTTTGCTTCACAATACCTGTGCAGTGCAAAAGCATCTATATCTTGCAGCCATCATATCACCAGTTGCAGCTCTTTTTAAACATTTAACCCCAGTGCATTGCTAAGCAGATGCAAATTTAGTTTTTCACAGCGAGACAGATATATTGAATCAACTTTCTGTAAGGAACAGTAAATATTTTCTCTAGTTTCAAATATAATTGTTCCATAATTTTCACTTCTTATACAAAAATTTTATATTGTTTCTTATCAGATGGAAAATATTAATATATCTGGGCTTTGGTGTAGAGTTCGGGGAAATAACTGGTACATATGGCAACACTGATGAGGTTATGTGTTCTGTGTTGGTGTGTCCGGGTGTTGGGAGCAGTGCTCGCGGTGTTTGACGCTTTTTTCCGGAGGCATCATCCCTTTAAAATATTTATAAAAGGCTTTTATTACTTTTTTTTAATCATAAATAGTGCACTTCCAGAAAATTAGATTGTCCACATGGAAAACTTACCTTAAAACAGTGGTTCTCAAAACATTTTCAGTTGTACTGCCCTTTTGAGATGTTCTTAAGTCAACAAGCCCCCTACCCAGGCCATATCTCTTCCTGGTAATGCCAATGAGAGGAATCTAGCCGAATCTAACTTGCTAACAAGGAAAACATGTATTTTATGCAGTATAGAGTAAAATGATGATTAAATTAAATGCTTTCTTTTATTGACTATTGTTTTCCAGCACAATATTTACAAAAATTAGCTATACGACCAATTGCTAATGAAGGAAAATAGTCACTAATAATCTCATGTTCGGGTTTGAAAGACATTGTTGTGGCTTGGTCTCACACATTATGTTAGATTTTAATTTCTTCTTCATTTCTATTAATTACATGGCTATTTATTTTAACATGATACCTTGCTTGTGTTTGTTTTTTGGCAGTTATTCTCTAAGGGTTGTATGAGTCAAAGGTTTGTGTATGTAATAATAATTAAGAACACATACGCAACTTTTGACTACTGCATTCACTTATTAAATATCTGTAGAAAATATTTGTGATAAAAATTGCAAGGGAGGTATAGGTTAAAATTAAAAATAATAAAAAGACTGGAGAGATAATATAAATACGAGTGGCGAGTCAAAATCAAAAGTAATTAAAAAATTGAAATACACAGTATTGAATATTTACATATATATATATATATATATACATGTATAATATATTTAGATTCATAAAATAAATAAGATAAATTTTAATTAATAGTGAAGATTAAAAAAAATGTATTTTTATTATATTGCAAGTATATTAAATGTATGGTAACATAGCCTCACTTATATAAATAGGCCTGAAATTCACTTCAAAAAGTTTGTAAACACAATTTATATCACTAATATTCCCAATAAAAAATTTTTTTTAACGATATGGACCAGTATTCAATATCAGTCACAGTCACTCTGTAGGTTTTTTTTTAAACTTTTTTTTGTTAATTTTTTTTTTTAAATTGTGCCTAAAGATGTATAACTTCAATAAAATCAACATGGTGTGTGATATCTAGCTTTAAGATGGTGTCACAGGAATAGAGTTTTCAATAATATGGAGTAGATTCTGAAATCATTGCGTGCGCCCGCTAATGAGACCGACTCGCAAATCCCCGCACCCCCCCACCACTCACCCCCTCCCAGTATGCCGTGGAAGGAGCAAGGGTCAGGGGCGCCGGCGGTGACCAGTGTTCCGTGGCCAGTTGCAGCGGCTGCAGTAGCAGCGTGGCTGTGACGATGGACAGCCAGGAGGCGGCCAGCGAGACGTACAGGCCCCCCCACCTCACCGAGGCCCTGTTGTGCAGGTGACTACTCGACCGCTGCTTGCCGCTTCTCGGTCCCGCCCCGGCTTGTAGCTCCCGCCCGGGTCTGTGCCGGCCCTGGAAGCTCGTGAGTTCCGCCCTGCGGTGTCGTGCTCCAAGTAACTGCATTTTGAAATTACTGCTGCGAGCTGTTCTCGACACTCGACAACTGGCCCTCAGCCTTCGTGTAACAATTTGTGATCGTACAGCCCAAAAACACTTAGCCAAACACTAACACCTAGACATTACTTACGCAACATTGGAAACAAAATTCAAACTAAAAAAAAAAAAAAAAAAATCATCCTTAAAAGAAAAATTCTATTTTTTGTTGGATTTTTTTTAAAACAAATTTTGGAAACTTAAATACTCCTCACTCTCAAGGAATATTGAAAAAATCTTATGTAGCACACATTTTGAAAAATTTATGTGGTTCAGAATCAACCATCAATCGTGAGTGCGCATAGAAGACTCTGGTTTATAAACTGCTGTCAAATGAACTCACAAATTTTCAAGGCACATGCAGACTTCCAAATGTGTTAAATCTTTGTCTTCAGCGTATTCCTTTGCTTGTGTGATGTGTTGTGTTGTGTAGAGTCAGATGTTTTTGCATAGAGCAGCTTGGACATGCACGGGAATGTGATTCACCTCGGTCTGCATAGTAACACGTAGAACCTGCTGTTTGAGGAAGGTGTTGCCATGATTCTTGTAGGGATAATTGGTTCTTAGCGGGACATTTTATATTTCTTCCTGGACTCAAGTCACAGTTGCATGTACTACCAAACACTTGAATAAACCTACATGCTCGTAGCAGGGCTTGCAACATTTACCATTTTGGAAAAATTAAAGTCTTTGTCTTGTGGTATTAAAACATCATAACCCAGATCACACCAGTGAGATCATTGGCCAGACAAACACACAGTCATATTGCGACCCGTTAGTTTTACCATCACAGGGGAGATAGTATAGTCACTTTGAGGTGCAGTGTAGAAGCTATACTTAATCTGAATTGCATCGAATCTCCAAGTTGTAAACTGCGCAACAACAGAGAATATATAGATCTTCTGTTGTAGTAAGCTGTAACAGGTAGGTTTTTATGTGTATATAAAATAGCTTTTGAAGCTAAATAGTTTGCTATATGTCTCTTGTACTTCAAAAATTGGTAACTTAAGTGTAATTTCCAAGCAAGATACCCTTGTAATTTAGTTTTTTTTTTTTTTTTTAATGTTTGAGTTGATGAAAAGACCTAGGTTTGGAGGTTTTTGTAAATGAGTTCATGGTTTACATCTGGGAAAAAAATTCTAATGGGATGCCATAGCAGGAACTCCCATGGTTTAAAATTGTTTGTTTTGAGGTGTTTTCTGTTTCCTTTTTCATCTGATGTTTATCCATTCCTGCCTTGTTCATCCTAGGAGGGAAATGGCATTAGCATTTTTGATTTTCATCTCCAATATGATTGATTGTGCAAATATGCTGCTGCGTGAAGTGTTTGTTGGTGTTTTTTCACATTTTGTCAGTTCAAGGCATTGTTGGAAATTTCCTTTGAAGGGAAATGAATGGCATGGGTCCGTATTAATTATTCCTTTTTCACATTTAAGTTAAAAATTTAACTTTGTCAGTGTGTCCTTGAGGGTTATGCCTTTAATAGGGGCTTAAGAATTAGAAAGAATCATACTTATTTAAAGACACTTTTTAAAATTTCTCAAAAAAATTATTATATTTTTGTTGGTGCAAATTTTTAGGGCAAAGCCTGCTGGTCAGTTCTTTGGCATAACAATCCCCATTTTTATTATTGTAAAATTAATGTTTACTTTTAAAGAAAAGGATGTGTACAATAATAGCAGTGTAATGTTTGTATGTAGTACTTTCTCCATTACAAAATACTTTTTTTTCAACTGTAGGTAGAAACTTGTGTCTTTCGTGAACAGATTTCCCATTATGACTGAGTTCATTTTCACGGTCAGGAGAAGCAGTGAGATGCAGCACACTTGCACATGCATTTATACCCACAGTGCTCTTACATGCAGAGAACTGCAGTAATTAGAGGGCACACCCAGACATCCCTGATAACATGTGGTCCTGCACACCATACCATAGATGTTCTGTTTTGGAAGGATCCTTAATTCAACAAAAACACCTGCTCTTTTCTCATAGAACTCCCAAAATATCCACTCGTCTACTGTTTGCTGTATGTATATGTGTGATCTAACTTCAAAAATGACATTATCTTTGCATGAGTGCAGAAGATTGTGTGTTAGGAAAAATGCAGTGCTTTCGTATGATTTTTTTTTTGTGTGTGGTACTTTGCAGGCATAATGAGGACATGGAGAAACGTATGGTGCAGAAACATCGCGAGCAGAGGGGAAAAGGAGAGAGAGAAGGAAAATCGAAAGAAAACAGGCAGAAAGGTTCACGCGAAAGGCCTCAAGTATGTTTTATCCATAAACTTTCATGTTTTATTAGTTCTTAGCTGAAGTGCCCGGCGTTGTCCCGACTTTATGCAGGGTGAAGAGACTTCATTGAGGGGAAGTGACGATATTTTTATTTTGTTTTGAAATTGGACGCTACTGTAATTTTCCTTATTTTGAGTGTCAAATGTTCAAAATTTAATTGAGAAGTATCAATATTCTCTTTTCAATGGGGAGAAAGGGGGGATTTTTTTTTTCTCTTCAAAATATCATGTACACCTGCTCTTCCTTTTGTTTTGAAGGTCAAGTGTGCAAAATATTTTTAAGCTTGGAATAAAACTATAGATTTGTTTGAAAAAATTATTAACCCACAGACACTCCTCTATGTGTGTGTGTCTATATATATTATATATATATCTGTGAGTGAGTGTGTGTATATGTGTGTGTGTGTGTGTATATATATATATATGTGTGTGTATGTATGTGTATATATATATATATATATATATATATATATATATATATATATATATATATATATATATATATATATATATATTGACGGCCATAACAGTTGAAATTTGGTTCTAGCTGGGTATTTTTGAAAATGTATATTCACACATAATTGTTGTCTTGTTGAACTGCGGCAGGTGACACGGCGTGTTGTGCTCATTAGGACCAGGCCCACGGCGTGAAGCGCAGTGGCTCCCACTCGCGGGAGGGCGAGCCCCTCAAGTCGGGCAAGTACTCGCACGCCGAGGGCCCGGCCAAGGGCACCGCGCCCTCGGGGCTGGCCTACGGCTGCGGGGTCCAGCAGGGGCATCCGCCGTCCCTCGCGTACCCTGCGGCCCACCCTCAGGTCAACCTGTGGCCGCCGTTCTCCGTCGCGCCGGTGCACCCGACCACGCCGGTTCCCACCAGGTGCGTGCCTGTCGGGGGTTATTTCTTTTTAGCGATAAAACCTAAATAACACCACGTAACATCACGTAACACCAAAATGCATGTTATATCATGGAGTTTAGTTTAATTTAAATCCCAGTACAAGTATCTTTTAATGTTTGAGATTCAAGGAAAATCATTACTTTCTGACAAAAATTGTTCCAAAGTGCATAGGTCAGAAATGTAAAAAAAATTATACTGTGCACCGTTTATTGAACCACTTTTTAAATCACAAATGCTTTCCAATTAATTTTTATTTTAAAAAATAACAGCATTCAAATATACTATTTTGATGAAGTATTACAAAACACTATTTATAAAAAATAAAATAAAAAAACACCGAAATATTTGTTAAAAAAAATTGGACCAAAAATAAAATCAAAAAATTATTGTGAAACTCAGTTACACATGATATAGCCCTTTTTTTATTTGCATAATTAAAAAAAAAATTAAATCTCTTTTCATCCTCAGGGAGTTAAAGTCAGCGTAAGAAAGTGTGGTTGTAGCTGTAGGTACCTCGGAACACCCGTCAGCGGTAGCCCCGGTCAGGAGTGTGTTTCCTTGTCGCAGCTGCGTGCCGAACATGGGCCAGCTGCAGCAGCAGGTGCACATGGGCAACATGGGCAACTTGTTCCCGATGTACTACCTCCCGGGCAGCTCCGGCCCGCCCATGAACAACCCCGCCCGCCTTCCCGGACAGGGCCCCAGCGAGCACCCTGGACCGCCCAGCTTCCTGACTCAGCAAGGTACCTCATGCACCCCGGACCCTGCCTCGCCGGCTCTGTCGTAAGGGCTGAAAGTAAATATGATGGTGAAACCCGAGGAAACCGTGGATAGTCTATAAAAATATAGCACAAACTTTGGAATACAGTAAGTCCTCTATTTACGTCGTACCGATTTACGTCGTTTCAGATTAACGTCGCTAATGTTTGAGTACTCATGTTTCAATTTAAGTTGTCGCCGATTCACAATAACGTCGTTTACAATGACCGTAAATCTTTATTTTAACCAAAACACCGTATATAATTCGTTTATAATTCTTTGTTTCCTTCGGTAGTTAATTTATGCTATGTAGCGTAAGCTACACGTTCACCGCCTTATCTTATCATACATCATGAGGGACGCTTCCTGCTCTTACGTACAGTATGTACTATATATCTGTTTTTATATTTCAATCAATAAAGGTAATAAAGCAGCTGGTTAAATAACCATTCTATAAAGCTGAGAAGTACTAGTTGGACTTGTTTCCCACGCTGTCGGTTGTCATTTGCTGATAAAATTGCCCGTTGTCACGTCTGTATGCCAGCGCTTCCGGCCGACCTTGGGCCGTGGCCGGCCGGTGGCATGAAACATGGCTCATTTTGCGTTGTTTATATTTACGTCGCGGTTTTCAGGAACGTAACCCCGACGTAAACCGAGGACTTACTGTACTAAATAAGATTTAATAATGGAAATTCTTGAGTTCTTTGTAAGCTCTAACTGTCCAAAGTAGAATTTTTTTCAGCCAAATTTTTGATCGAATACGTATCCTCATTGTTAAATATTTATTCATTGGGTTTTGCTAAGTATTTGTGTCTTGCATATGTTTTAAAGAGTGTATTTTGTTGGATTCCTCATTTATATTTAAAAAAAAAAAAAAATCGTAGTCACAGTCTGGACACTGTAGTCTTCTGGGCTTTTAGCATCCCTTAGAATAACTAGTAGGGCTGTGCGAGACATTGGTCGCATTGGAAGAATGTGTTTATTTACATTTCCCGCATGATCAATTTATCACTACGTACGTGAGATAACCAAAACCAAAGATGTCAAAAGTCGGTCCCGGGTCGTGTATTTTAAAGGAACCAGAAAATCGGGGAACCGCACTGACTTACTCATGACCCCCAGAAAATAACACTTTTTTTTAATAACTGTGAAAAAGTCTGTTGAGATGGTAAAAAAATTTTTAAAAAATATTTTGTAAAATTACAATTATTGCATTTATTGTGTCATGTTTGTAGTATTATGCAATGTCTTGGACAGTTAGAAGTGGAACTGAGGCTGGTTATAATAATCTCAAAAATTATTGCATTGTGATTTAATTTCAAACAATTAGCTTCACATATAGTAAAAATAAAATTATAACTTAAATTAAAGTATGAAATAATAAAATATAATGAAGACGTAATAGCTAATATAGTTATGGTAGTTATATAGCAGCAGTATGTTATAACACTAAGTGGGATTTAGAGCAGTATTGAACTTGCTAAGTATAATAAAGTTTAAACGGGAATACCAAATGTGAAAATTGTGAAATTCAACGCGCTATAAAACTAGAAAAACTGTACTGAAATGAAAACCAACAGTAAATGTAAACTCGTATGTAGGATATTAATGTAATTTGGCGTTCAAGGTCAACAGACGGAATTGAAAATGGGGCGAATCCAATATTTTCCGGAATCTAATCCATACCAGAATATCCAAAAATGCTCTGCAAGCTTATTGATTTTCTATTAGATGGTTAATAAAATATCAAAATAAACACACTGTGAATACATAAACTAATAAAGCAAGAATTACACACACTTATATTTTTGATGCCAAAAAATCTTGAAATATTTAGGTCCCCAGTCTTCACCAGATAATTTCTATAACCTTCATTATATTCACACGAACATAATACATCGATTTGTGCTGCAGCAGAGAAAATACTACATTTTAGGTATAAATTTGTCTTTTGTGCACACTTCTTTGACTTAACACGTGATTTGTTCGGAAATGGTGTCAATCAACATGCAGGAAGTAGTAATTGTATTTGCCATGAAACTCATGTTTCCACAATGTTGAGAGTTCGCTAGAAACTTAAAAACTTGTAGATTTCATTGTATTTTGTGCTTTACTATTTCTTACTGTCCATAACTTTTACCTCTGTGCAATGGTAGTGATTCACTTTTTTGTGTACGGAAAGAGAAAAATTTTTTACAGCAAGTTTTAAAAATGGAAAAAATATATATACTGTATATCTTTTGCTTTCTAAGCGTTAAATACAATTGATTTTCAAATAATTTCTAAGGTTAGTATGCTGTGTTCATGCAAACATAACTTAAATGACTTGTAATAAAAATAATTATATTTTTGAACAAATCTTGATATGGATTCTGTGTTGATCTTATTAATCCTCGAATCCCGAGGATTCAGTGTGTTTGTCGAATTTAAGATTCTGTCGCCCCATCCCTAGCCGGAATTTTCACTCGTGAAGCTCTGGTATAATTGGTGCCTGATTACAGGATGTGCCAGCCATAGAATACAGGATTAAAGATGTTTCACACAAGTACATAGTTAGTGTGTTAACTGCCCGGAGGCCCAGCGGGGTGATGAGATTTGTTCCCTGCGCAGTGCCGTACGTTCCGGGCATGCCCGGGATGATGTACCAGCCCGTGCAGCCCATGTACGGCATGGGGATGCCCAGCCAGATGATGTACCACCCTGGCGGCATGATGATGCTCCAGCCCACTCTGCTCCCTAGCCCCGCCACCCGCCCCACGACCATCCCTCCCATTACTGTGACCTCCACCAGGCTGCTGTCGGTGAGTACCTCCGTGCTGCCCCCTGCTGCCCTCTGCTGCCCCCTGTAGGGTGTCTCACCCTTGGATCGCAGTGCGCTCCTGCTCTGTTGCCGGATGTACACAGTTTCAGACACATCTTCGTAACGTATTGCAAAAAAATTTTTTTAAATATCTGGAACTTTTTTTTTTTGTAAAGTAAAATTTTGAATTATAATTTTGGAACTACATTTTCTTGTTGTGTCTTACACAGGAGCAACATCTGATAGTATTCAGTTTTTGTTTGTAAGGCGTCTCAATTGGTTTCAAATGTTTTTAATTTTTTTTTTTATCATGCAGCATAAAAACTTTTTGCTCTTATGAGCACGTTGCATAATTTTGTGGAAGGCGTTATTAGTAATGACCGTCTGCTACAGATAGTGTCTCCTGTGAAATAATAATTGGTGTTTAACATTTTTTTTTTTTCTTTTTCCGCAGAATGAATGAATGCAATTTTACTAAACTGTCAATAGACATAAATTTATTGTCTTAAAAAAAATCAACAAAATTATAGTTAAGTTTAAAACATATTGAAACCTATTATAATTAAAGATAATTTACCATTTATGGAGCAAGATTTTTAATTAACAAGTTAGGCAACAGTGGGTGCTATTTACTCTGCACTGCAATCTAAGCTTGAGACAGACTTAAGAGTGGATAAGCTACAGATGTTTGTTTCCAACCATAGAATAAATATTAATGTATGAACATTCATTGTATAATACAGTAGAATCCCTCCCGAACGACCTCCCTCTGGAACGACCATTCCGTAAGAACGACCAGTTTTCGAGGAACCGTGAAAAAATTCGGAAAAAAAAAATGAGTAAAATCGGATGAAAAACAAGTGCGCTACACACTATGTACGGCGCTGCGCGTCACGTTTTTCTTGGCGAGCGCTGTACTGTTGGCAGGCGCACGCATGGCTAAAAATAGATACCACCCCTCCAGAGTCCAGACTGGCCACCCTAGCAATAACTGTAAACAGTGGTGCGCATGCGCATTTCTATTGCCGTCTCGATCCCGTGTCTTTGTCTTGTGGCTTGTTAGTGTGATCTTGCTCGCTGGTGGATACGCTTCTTTTGCTTGTTGATTCGGATATTTCTTGGTTATTATTATTGTTGACGACTTATTACGCTTTGTTTCTTGGACGCCGATTTGGTTAGTGGTTTGATTTTGTGAATTTTGTATATTGTTGACGACACACGCATTTGTTTTTGGATTTTGATTTGGTAAAATTATTGGCTTGATTCTATGAACGATCATTGACGACACACGCAGTTTTACACAGATTTTGATTTTTTTTTTGGGATTTTCGTTTCGCATTTGTGAAAATGAGTGCCAAGCGAAATACACTTTCGCTAATGAAAAAATATGAGATCATCCAGCAAGTGGATAAGAAAACAATTTCCAAGACTAAGATAGCGCAGCAATACAACATTCCGAAGTCTACTCTCTTCACGTACCATGTAAAATAGCTTTTTGGCCCGACCCTTATTTATAACAACCTCAGCTGTCACACTTTTAAAACCCAGGGAAAATACTCTGACGTCCGCTTCCCTTCTCACGTTGGTTGGTTATTATGTCCGCCGCCCGTTAGCTCGCCTGGCGCTGAGAGACGTGTCTGGCAGGCATCCGGCGCTGCGGTACGAATGGTGACGCCGAAAGAGGGGGAAGGGGGGGGGGGGGGCAATAAATGTATAAAAAATAAACTACCCACGTTACATAACGTTAGCATGATGTTATTTTAAAGCTGCCCAAATAAAGGACGGTTCTTTCCGTGAAACGGCCGGGGGGGGTTGGGTTGGGGGGGGGGGGGGGGGGGAATTGGCCAAAAATTGCCCAAATTCTCTGGAACGACCCTTCCGTAAGTACGACCGTGTTTCGGGAACCGTGAGGGGACGTTCCAGCGGGATTCTACTGTATGTAGTTGTAATACTCTTGTATTCTTGAAGGTTCTGTCGACTTAAGCCTTTCTCTCTGTAGGGTTGTGCGAAGATACAGTAGTGGTGTCAATTTCAAAAAATTTGAAGCATTATATTTTGTTAGTAGATAAAACAACAATGTTGGTTTTAGATGAATGTTTGAGTGCATAGTGAACATTACGCACTCATGAGAGTACACGTTACGAAAGTACAAATCACTAGTGCATTTAGTCACATTTTGTTGGCCTTAACAAGAGAACGCCAGTCTATTTTAGATGTAGGGGGCTGTCTTGCTAGGTGCACTAGCTCCAAACACCTGCAAAGGCACAGACGATGAGAACTGGCTTGCTGCATGACTTGTCTCTTCGCCTCTACATGCAAGGCATCGAGCAAGCGTGCTGTCTTCACAGTGGTAACAAGCCGCTTTAGTTCAAGTAAAATTTCTGTACCTGTGGAAAGTCTTTAATTAATAATATTCTTTTCTGGGGGGGAGGGAGGGGATGAAAATTTAAACTATGTATTCATGTCAGTAGTGTCTGGTATGGAAGAGCACAATTTCGCGTTAAGCAATTACGTTCATTTTTCACCGCCTATGTCTGGAACTTGTACTTCCCGACTTTCAGCTGCAGTGTCGCGATGGGTTTTTGTGCACATTTTCAGGGCTGTGTGCATGTGCACATTATAGTAACGTCATGTCGTGTGGAACTTAAAACATTGCGGCAGGGCAAATTTAAAGGTTTACTCTGGCTTGTCGTCTGTTTTTAATGGGAATCAAGTTACAGAGACGCATTTCAGATAGTAGCAGTGAAGCCGTAGATAATACAGTCGTAATAACTAGTGTAAAAGAGGGTATAGAACTTTGGTTCTTTGATATTTGTGCATGTCCAAGTAACCTTGTGCATATCAGTTTCACTATAATCTATAACAGTTCATGGTCGACAGCCTCTCGATGTGTTGTAACGTTGTGACATTCAGTAGCTTGTAGTTTAGTGTCAAGAACAATTTGCAAGGCAAGATGCTGTAATTTATGTTCATTCTGTTAAATCATTTTTGATGTATCATAGATGCTAAAATGATATAGGTATCTTCATAAATGGATTTTAACATTTTTAACAGAATTTAATATTTTTCTTATTGTTATAAGCACTAACATGAAATATTGTTTGGTTTTCATTTTATTCTTGTGAAATGACAGTTCTTTTTTAATTTTTGGATCTGAAAAAAAGTTTCAATAACAGTGCTATTTATTTCCAGTTTTATGTAAATTTGTTTATAAAGGTGTTAAAAGAATTTTACCGCATAGTGAATTTTGTTTATTTGAGTTAAATTATTATTATTATTATTTTCCTGTTCTAATAGAACACTCTTCATCCTAAAGAATTTTTGTTTCATTAGAGAATCTAATTATTCGCACAACCCTATAAGTGTTTTCAAATGAAACCCTACCTTTGCATTTATTTTTCTGTTGACCAAAGTCAGCTCAGCTGTTTGTCAGCCAGCACAGCTCTAGACATTTTGTTTGATATTGTTAGTACATCCTGCCATCAGGATACATGATTAGTAGTGACAGTAGATTTTTGTGTGGCTCTTGTAAAGATAAATTAATACGCCGATGACAGAGTGTAAGGTGCATAAACCATCATATCTTTAATTTAAGTGGCTGGCAACACTCTGAATTTACATAGCTGAATGGTTAAAGCTCTAGTAAGGTACTTAGTTCGATGAATTATAGTGATGATAGCTGATAGGTATTGGAAACAGAATGTGTTAAAATGTATTGTTGGCAATGATTTGTGGAGTTTTTTGATTAATGATAGTCATAGTAGGTGCCAAAAGCTAGCTGCTTTATAATCACACTGTTTTTTTAAAGTAATTTGTAAATCATTTATATTGTTTTCTAAATACCTACATACATCCATTTTAAGTTATATTTGTTTCTTGAAGTACTACATCAAAAGGTTAACAGAACTAAGAATTTTTCACATGCATTAATTAATGTGAGTTTTGCAAATATACTTGCCTAACTAACTGAATGTTATTTTGGTGGAATTTAATTTTTTCTCACCTCACAGACAAATATTACATATTCAGATTGTATTGGCAAGCTGGTGGTGTGTGAATTTATTAGCAACTAGTTATGTACTTAACATAAAGTTTTTTCCAGTAAATATTGACATGCATGCATAAAATACGTACTGGGAAAACTTACAATTATGTTTATGTACTGATACACATCCCTCTGATGGACTAACAATCCCAGAGTTAAGTTACGAATTCTTGGGACACCATTTGGCCTTACCCTTTTCATTTATTATTCTCATTTTTATCCTTAAAATCTTATTCATCAGTGAGTTCTGGTAAGTATATTCAATACTTATACTCTGTTTATTGCGCTGTGTTTCAGTAGCAAACTTCCATAAGCTTGAGATGAATAAGGATAGTAATGCCAGTTTAAATTATGGTGCTTATGTTAGCTCAGTTACATTTCATTATTTTGCTTGCCGTTTGCTTTTTTGGGAAACTGCTCATCTTTTGCGAGTGCGGAGCATTGATTTTATGTGTTTCCTGTGGTTGTGGTATGTGGTTTTGAATTGCTTCTATTATTGTTGTGGGTTGTGGATTTGTGTAAATAAACCATATGGCAATGCAAGGATGCCATTTTTAACTAATTTTTTGGCATCTTTTTTGGATTCTTCACTATAACTAGTGCTATATATATTTTTAAAATTTTTTTTTCTGGTTTTTTATTATTCTGGTTTTTGATACTACCAATATTTCATTACCAAACTGAATCGAGGAATTGAAATTTTATAAGACTCTGTTATTGGCTTCAATTATAAGTTTTTAATATGAAACTAAACTATGGCTAAACCGGCAATTATTTAAATCGAAACCTAGTTTGATTAATAGACATCCAGTTGATAACTTAGACACTCGTATACCATTAATCATGATGTCTGTTCCTAGTAAATATTTTTGTATATAAATTAAATTTTGCAACATATAAAAATTATCATAAGAAATCAAAATTTCATGTTTTAATATTCGTTGAAGGTTTTGGTACTATTTTTTATAACTGGTGTGCAAATTACATATTCCTTTGGTTATTGAGGATGTTATGTGAGGATGATATCACATAGCATGCATCTTTATGCACAACAATAATATAAAATTTTCAGAAAGTACAGAAAGCTTTTTAACCTAGTTTCCGGCATATGGTACGATGTGGCAGGAAAGACATAATTTTTTTTAGAAATACTATTAGAAAAACTATCTTGCGGGACACATGTCTGTATGATTGTGTGTGCATCTGCAGGTGTTCTTATAACTTGTCTGCGGTTGGAGTGAATGCAGGCCGAAAGGCTTTTATAAAAATCAGCTTTCGGTTTTCTCACTATAATATAAGAATGTAGGGCTTAACTCGCGATGTGTGAGGGGTTGGAAGGAGAGGATGGAAAGGGTGAGTTTTTTTTTTTTTTGCCTTGAAAGAGTTTGATATTATCGAATTATTATTTATTTCTTATAATAAATGACTATACAAGCATGCCTTAGGCACTAATAAAAAAAAGTTGTGAGTCATAAGAAGTTCCTTAAAATATTTTTTAGTTGTGAATTCTGTGGTAATAGTTTACGTTTGTTTTACTTTTGTCTCAAGTTTTAAATTGACCTTAGACGGTTCTTCTTTGTCGTGATAAGGTTAATGTCTGCAGCTAGTATGTACAAATTAAGGTAATTAAAATTCAAACAGTTTATTTATTCTGGTGTGATGCAATGCTTGAAATTTTGGTTTTGTGGCAATGTAAAACAGGGGCCCCACTAATAACTATTAATGTATTTTCAACGGTGAGTTATAATAAGCCCAGTGGTAGAATGGTTCAGTGGGTACATAGTGGCATGTTTACTGATTGGTTTTGTTTTAAGCGAACCAGGTGCTTCTGGAGCCAAAAATGTATTGCTCAGCTGGTTTAAACTCTACTACGATCATATATTTCTCTCAATGTCCTTGCATGCACATAACTCAGTAACATTAATACTTATTTGCCTACGTGGTTGTATATGTCAATGTGGCTACTTGACGTTAAACGAAACTCTTATCCGCAGCTGCACGTATTGCCATTGCAGTTTCACCTATAGTTTTTTTTTTTGTCGTTTTGCCTTTCAAGAGCTGCGTGGCGACGAACGTTCTGAAGTTCCAAAGACCTACGTCGCAGCCGACCTCTGTGAAGGCGGAGCCCGGCTCCATCATGGGGAGCGTAGCGTCGGTATCCGTCAAACGAGTGGGTAACTTTTCTCGCAAGCTAGCCAACTTTTCAGCTGAGGAAATTTTTTTTTTTACACTTGATGTTTGTGATTGAGAGGAATGCATCCTGTCTCTTGTGCAGGATTGCATCTGTTGCACTTTTTTTTTTGTATCCAGCTCATAGCTGGCTTGAGGGATGCCAGGTTCTATTCCTGGAATTCAACTGAAACTTTGGTTAATGTTTGGGTACTATTTCTTTTTCCAGTCTGCAGCCATGTAAAACAATATTTTTTGCTTCATGTGGTGTCCTTGGTTTTTTCACCTATTACTATTAATTGCTATTTGAGTAGTAATGTTTGTGTTGTATTTAAACAGAAACAATAACTATTTGAAATACATATTCACAGCAAAAAAAAAAGTTTGAATGGTTTTATGCTGTTGTAAAAAAAAAAATCCCTGCTTGTTTGCATTTTCTTGTTGTCATTTTCCTGTTTGCATTTACATGTTGCTGTCAATTTCCTGTTTGCATTTTATTGTTGTGACTTTCCCGTTGTCACTTTCCTTATCTGCCTCTTTCCAGGATGCAATTTTGCGAATAAGTTTCCCAAGTCTGTGCTGCTATAATTTTTGCATTACCAATGACAAAACACTAGTGACAAAGTGCATCTGTTCAAATAAGCAGTTCCATAAATTTTGCTTACATTTTTCTTCCCTACATCAACTTATGTAAACTTTAAACATCTTGGGTAAGTAGGTAGCTTGATTAGTGCTTCTATTCATCAGAAGTGTAATCAGTACGGGCTCAAATTTCATTTTGAACACTCAGAGATTTTCTTGTGTATTTTGAAAGATTTCCGTGAACTAAACAGATTGTCGCAATGTATTCTTCGACAGCAACCTGTTATTTTTAAATTCAAGTTTTTTTTTTTATTGTGTTATGATTTTGATTGATTTATTTATTTCTAATTAAAAAGAGCATTTAGAATTGTTGAATGTCTTGACATTAGAAGGATTCTGGTGGGCTGGTTGTCGAAACATAAGCGGACTGTGAAATTAAGTTACTACAAATGGTGGTAAGGTAAAAGATGGGTTTACTTTAATATCCTGTTGTTATGCGTTCATAGACTTATGATGATGGCCTTCCAAAACTGTAGTTGTTTTGAGCCTCTTGGATACCATGTGCTACAAATTCTATTAGTCTTAACAGAGGCAAAATTGAAACATTATTCCTTGTCAGTATAGTATTACTTCTATTTCATTACTTATATGTTGATGTGAATTATGATTTAAATGACAAGTTGCAAAGCAAAAAAAAATCTACATAAGTTTGATCTTCACAATTTTAGGGACAAGAACTTTGACAGAAAACATTTTATGTGAGAAACTGTAGAATTGATTGCTTTTATAAAAGTAGGAGGGACGTTTAAAAAAGAAGGTATGCAATTAGTATAGTGTACTGACATTCTGTACGTGCAGAAAAGAGTTAAGATTCTAATCTCCTTATGGTCTTGCTCTTCACTGCCTATGATGCCTTTAGCTGCAGTTGTTTTCAACTGTACAGTCATAAATTCAGAACTTTTTTTTTTAACCCAAACAATACGTTACCACTAAAACGTCTAGTGTTACATATATTTCAATGAGACCATGGGTCCGGTTGATCTAGTATTGATAGAATAATGTTGCCAGCATTGAAAAATGTTTATAGTCATTCAAAGTCTCGCATCGCTAGTCCTTGCATCTATCTGCCAGGAGATTGTCATCAAATGTTCTAGTGTCTCTGGCAGACCTAGTTATCAAGTAATGTTTCTTGTTTTTATCTACTTTTTCTCTTCAGATGGTTCCAACATTGCAAGTTTTTGAAAGTACACCATCAAGTATTTAGTTTCATTTCGTTGCAGTACAGTTTACGGTATGCAGTGCCCTTATAACATTGCTTGGGTTTGGTGTCCATTATCAGGAAAAACTAGGAAAATCGGAAATGTCAGGAAATGTGGGGGTTACTTGGAGTGTTATGTGAGAAACTTCACTTTGTACGTTTTACTTTTTTTTTTTTTTCCCCGTGAGTAAAAGGTTTTGCTTGATATGGAAGTAGTAGTGCAATATTTTATTTTACTTTTCTATGTAAATAGATTGCATGTTTGGTCAGTGAAAAATTATTTAAAAAAAAAAAAAACTGGTGAATGAAGGAATTCTGTTTGCTGGTTTTGCTGGATAATATGATGGGTTTATTTTCTGTGAAATATAATTTAACTGAATTTATTTTGTAATGTATTATTAATCACATTCCAGTTTTTCTTTTTTAGAATTATGACTTCTGCAAATTGATTCATACTGGGCACTTGCTCCCAGTATGTGCCAAACCCACATGTAGAGTTATCAACACAAAACAGTAAAACCTTTTTAAGTTACAAGGAGACAGTAAAGGGAGTTTACTTGGTGAAATATGTTATGTTCTCATTAGAAATCACAACAAAACAAGGAAGATTAAGGGCAACAATTAAAATGTTATTCATAACACAGACATAGAAAACAAGCTCATCAAATTATCAGGCTGTCATTAAGCGACAAACAAGAGAATATTGCTTAAATAAGAAATGTGGTAAAATATTTCAATAAAAAAAAATCCTTAATGTATAAAATTGCAACGTACTTAAACATCCAGCCAAAAATTACATGATGGGACGTATAAACATCAGAGACCAACAAATTATAGCACCAAACATAAAGTCAACATGGAGGAAAAGTTTACTTTATACAAAAGATTATAAGATTACACAGCTTTAACAGGATCAAGTAGAGAATTTGACAACTTGGAGCACTAAGCAGTTAGTTTAATTCAGTGCTGCCTGGCACTCAGGGATATATTAGCTTGAGTGAGAAATTACTTCCTCGAACTATTGCAACAGACATGCAAACTCACAAGGCCTACACACCTAAAATAATTTCAAGACGAATCAAGCGCAAGGCTCTTGAGGGTAATCATGGCATCACATTAAAACAGGAGCTCACAGCCAAACACAAAAATGAATCAAAACTAAAATTTGGATGGTGACGGCGGGAAAAAATATTTGGAAAGAAGGAACACTACTCTTCATATTAGATTTAAAGGCATGGTCATCTCACACCCTCACAAAAGAGAAATCAATTTTCAAGTTGCCGTGCCTTACCTCGAGTGACTCGCTGAGCTACTGGTATCAGATATTTTGTCACCAAGTGCCAGAATGAAACCTACTCGACATTCTTATATATGCCTAATCAAAGCACTCTCGTGCAGGCGATAACAGCTTACAAGAGGGTGATAGGGGTTGGAGGGTGGAGGAAACAAGGTAAGAGAGAGGGGAAGAGGAATGGATGAGAAGAGGCGCAAAGATTAGACTAAGCCACGTCTCAGTAGTGTCAGGGAAAAAGTTGAACTAACTGCCAGCTAGCTTTTAAATATTTTGTAGGCATTCTGTTTTGCATGTTCTTTTTTTTTTTAATTGTGTGTTTTAAAGGTACACAGTATTTTTATTAATTTACAATTATTGTTTGATATTTATACATTGCTGGTAGAGTTAGCATAATTTGAGACGCCTTATTGTACACTTTTAGCTGTCTTCTGAGTCCTATTTTGTTTCTTCTATCTCTTTGTATAATTATACCATAGTAATGTGTTGGGAATTTATTCATTCAAGGGATTTGAGCTTGCATTAATTTTAAAGTTAAGAAGTAGGTTTGCATGAAGATAAAGTGTTGATGGAAAATGGATCAGTGATTCAGTATTGCATTTAGCAGGGAAAATTTTACCAAAGCCCGAGCGTAGACAGATCAATGAACACTTAATGTAAGTGATTGCATGGGCTGGGGAGTCAGTCTGGTTGTACCGAAAAATGCATTTTGTGTGTTTGGTTTGTGAATGTAAGCATGGAAACCAGTTTGTATCAATGTGGGGTGTTTACTTGGTAACGAATATGCTTAAAGTATAGCTTATATAACAACCGTACTATTTTTTTTTCCTGTGATCCACTCCTGAATGTATTTAAATGAAAGAGCGTGAAAGAGCCATCATAACACCATACGTTTACAACTGCCTACTCCAGCTTATGTAATTATAGACACAAACACTTATGCACACACGCACCCGGCAAACTTACTACCATTTGTGTCCAAGTTAGTTTGTGGGCGGATGTACGTAAATCTTCCCTACTGGGAGAGCATGGAAGCAATTTCCAGCGGCAGCTGTGCCGAGCAAGGGTGTCCGAGGGTCTCTAAGGGTGGCGATATGGAGGTAATCCTGAATTGATCTGTTTCCAAGCCATGAGCATAGGCTTTATATGCACACTGTGCTGTTTAAGAATAGACATAGAGATTCTTTCTAGACTTTTTCGACTTCAACATGCCATGCATTAAGGGTATATGAGAACTCATTACATTTTTTCTTAAATTTTAGCTATTTCCAAACCTTCAAAGTTAGGCATTTCATACGTCAATCTACAGAAAGGCTTAAGATGGCAGGACTATTAACAGTTAAGTTGGCACTAACCATTAATATAAAGACTAGCTGCTCTTACAAAATTAGTTTTGTTGGGAGATGAGCAGAAACCTCACATATTTGGCCTTCTAGCTAGATAAGTGAAGGTTTTTTTTTGTGTGTGCACTGTCTTCAAGGATACCCTTTTACTAACATCGTCCACCCTTGCTACATTTCAATTATCGTGGTTGAAAGTACCTGTTATCAGGAACACTCTTCTCAGGGGATTTTAAATTTGAGCCTCACACTCCATAGCAAATACCATACACCTTCCATCCCCATTGATAGCAACTCCCAACAGCCCCTGTACACCAGAATGCATTCAGCCTCTTGCTCTGTGATCTGGACTGTGTCTTCCCTGGATGACTGTCCGTCCACCTGGGGGTAAAATTTGAGCATTGGGGGCAGGAGGGCCGCACCCTACTCCCCACCCCCAAAATTAAGAAGTCAGGCTCTGAGGGGGCCCGTTTGCGCTTGCAAAATCTTAACTGTGAAATGGGAGTGATGAATGGTATTCAGCGAGCCCACCTGGAATTCCTAATGATTTTCACCCATGCTTGTAATTTTCATAAGCACTTAACATCATTCTACAGCAAATATTTGATTTTTAATTCCATGTATTTTTTAAATTTTTTTTTTAACTGAATACAAAAATGTGAATTTCTTTATTTTTCTTTTACGTTTTCATAGTCAGCTGCTATTAACTGATGGTTGGAAAATATTTATACTGAAAAATGTGTTTTATTGTAGTATTGCAAAGACCCGATGGGAACTATTTTTGTATTTAATAATGCACACGATAAATTTGTACAATCCCAGTATTTTGTTTGAAATTGAAATTTTAAAATGTTTAGGTAAAGATTAAAAAAAAAATTATTAGTTTTCTCATTTACATGAATTGTGTTTGAGTTTCAGTAAAGGTTGAATCATTTCCATTGCCTCACTATCCTGACAGTAACGTTCTTAAACCCCCTATTATTTAAAAACAATTTGGTGATATGTATGGCAAAAAGTAAAAAGTAATCTACTCCAGTTCACACTTGACCTTTGAAAGGGGTTCAGTTTTTTTTTTTTTTTACTTTTTTTTAAACTTTTTTTAGGGCTAGTATACTTTTTGTAATTTTTTTTTACTTTAGTACTATTAACAATTGGAGTAAAGACTTTTCAAGACAACAGAAATAGGTTAAAATATCATTTTGGACAGTTTTTTCCTTGAGTATTTCAGACTGTTCATTTAACATGAGGCATGCATACCACCCAAAACGCCAAAACCCACGGGTCTGCCCTTCCTGAACCGGCTGCTGTGTCAGGAGGAGGTTGCGCAGGGCCGGGCATTGTGTGCCCAGTGACTGTCCGGTGGCTGCGTGGAGAGCTGATCGGTGGTCTGGAGACAGTTGTTTAACTGAACTAGACTAGCACAGTGACAACACATGGCTATGGCAAGAATTAAAAACAATTGTTTTTCATTATAGGGATGCATACTTTCGGAAGTACAAAATAAGAGCTAGGCAAAATGAGACGGTTCACATGTTGTTTTTGTTACAATTCTGACAGAATTTAATCATTAATCCTAAGAAATTTCTATCATTATAACAAAAATTAAAAGAAGAAATTGCTAACTGTTGTGAAATATTCTTTCCAGTAGTTAGTCGAGATATTTCGTACATTAGAAAGACTGTCGGAGTAAAATGTAAAATGAAAGTGAGATATTGATTGTAACTGGCAGTGGGAGACAGGCCAGATGGCAAATGAGTTTGTTCTCTCTACAGGAGAAAATGCATTCATTGCCCACCCCTGATGGGTGTTCTCAGCTCATACACTGTGTTAACACTGTGCTAATTGCGAAACTTCAAACTTTAAGTAACTAGTTCTGGGCACCTATGGGCAATTCAGTGAACAATTGATTCCGACCAGCTGGTCTCATATATAATAAAATGGCATAAAAATATTTTATCTCATTATTTATATGTTATTCCGTGTTTCATAAGCATTGACTTTATCATCACCATGTGATAGAAAATTCAGTTACATCTTTCACCAAAAAGATTTTCCTCCAGCCACTTATCTTTCTTGTTGTGCATTTTGATGTTTCACAGTGTGCTTGGTGAAACGACAGTTCTTGCAACACTTTATTGCTTGGTTGCTTATCAGAAAAGCATGCTTGTAGAAGCAAAGTAAAGGTTATTCACATTTTACGTGTTTTGCTGTATGATGAAGCTTGTCTGCTGTTTGGGGTTTACTTCAGCTATGTAATACTACTATGGTTTTAAGCTTGTCGTGGTGGGATAGTAGGTAGTGCAGCTGTCTTCGGCCCTGGACGGCGCAGGTTCGAGTTCCGCCTGGTCACGGATGAGTTTTGGGTTTGTTGAGGTCGTGAATTGAAACACGATAAAAGGTTTGGCAAACGTTGCACTCAGAAGGTATGTTCTGCTGTTGTAATAATCACAGTACTATCATTGGTTGTAAATAAAACAACTTAATAGTCTTTACAGAACAATTCATGGAATTTATAAAGTTTCGTATCAGTGTCTGTGCCTGTATTCTCAGTTGAGTTAATCCTAGTCCTTATTTCTTGCGTAAATTATACTTGCGTGCAATAAAACATTCACATAAGAGGAATCCAAGCAAAAACTCTGCACATTAATCAAAAGGAGTAATACTTTCCTTTGCCTCAAGTAACGACTGCGCAAGCCAGCCTAAGATTTAACTAGATATATTTTTCAAGGCCTTTTATCTACTTATGCAACATATATTTCACATGATTTATTTTTGAAAAACTGATAACAAGATAAAACAATATTAATTTATTTTTTAAAAATTGTATAAAAATATTTTTCCAGAGATTGAGTAGCCAGCTCTCTATTTCTTTTTGTGCATCTAGCATGCTTTTAGTGTTTCACTATGGAAAGTATAAATTGTAAGAATACACCAATGCCTCACTTGGTACAACTAATACTTTCCCAAAAATGTTTGTGTTATTCTAAATTGTGTATTGGTAAAGTCCTTATTTCATACGATTGTGCGCACAGTTGACTTGCACGAAACTAAAGTGTAACCAACATAAGTGTGGCCTTCATGACATTCTGCATGCCGTAATACTTCTAGTTTTGTCTCAAATACTTGAAAACGATGCATTACGCTCTCACTTGGAAGCTATGATTCCAACTGCAGGTGCTTGCGCACGTACAGTTACCCCGGGCAAAAGCGGTACGGCCCAGCGGCATACGCATGGACATAAAAAACATTTGATCACTTACACTCCATAGTCACAATTTAACTTGCCATTGCAGATATACATCAACCGATGACGTAGTCAGATTTGCGCGTGCATTTCTTCCCCTCTTGTACAGATAACTGTATGCCACGGCACATCTGTTGTTTACCAAGTTGAAGCAGACTTCGTGGTGTCATGGCCGACTTTTTTTTTTTCTGTGGTGATTTTGTGCTAACTGAAATTTACGGATGTGCTATTCAAGTTTGGGGAAGTAAAATAACATCGCACTAAATGAATTCGCACAATTTGAAGATATGCTAAGTGAAGGATTGGTGTACCATAATGTTAAACAGTCAATTCATACTAATATTGTAAATTAACATACACTGTACTACCACAATATTAGAAAATTAGCACAATTTTAGAAAATTATGTTCAAAATTGTTGAAGTTAATGAAGTACGACAGTGAAACATCATTAATATATATCTGATAAAACCATAGTTTGATATTGAAAAAAAAATTGTTTTAATAATTTATTACATGGCCACAACAGAAAAGAACAGTTTGACTCATAGTTTTGTGTTATTTTCTGATTCTGTAAAAAATAGGTTTTTTTAATAATTTTAAATGAGATTTTTTTTATAGATGAGTTTTTACTGTTCAAGATTTCTTTTTTTTTCCATGAATTTAAGTATTGGTGAATTTGTACCTCATCTATGAAGTTGAATAATAAGCTTTATACAACCCAACTATTGATGATTGACTGTAGCATCCGTGTGTTACATCAGAATAATGAGGCATGCGCGAATGTAAGTTTGGCATGGCCAACAGGATGCAGGAGTAAAAAGTAAGAAGTAGGTGGAGGAGGAAGGAGGAAATTGTTCCCGAAGTAGGTCGGCATCACTCAATGAAACAGTTTGAGTTGGCAGGCTTGGTTGTGAGCCGTTCACGCAGGACGTGAACTTTACGGATGCAGTGCCCGTAACTGCTGGCAGCGCTTAAGTTTCGTGCTTACAGGTGTAGCATCTCCCGAAGTGGTTGTCGCTCTTTTGTGACCGTCCCCCACGTCAACTGAGAATACAGTCAGTGTTTTGTGTCACAAACATTGAGATAAGCTGTATATAAAAGTGATATGAAAATTATTTTCAGAATGAGTCAAGAGTTGACCAACAAATTCGGCTGCAGGTTCATTACTAATAAGATGAGTTGAAAATATATTACTACTTATGGTGTATATTCCCATGGCTGGTGTGCACTCTTGGAGTTAGAGCTGAAGAGCTATGTTTATTGCAAATAACAGAGAAAATATTTAACCCCTCCAGTGTTGAAATTTATTAAGTATATTAGTTGGGGAAATAAGCAGGTTTTTTTAGTTACAATATTGTTTCTAAAAAAAATTAATTGCTACAATTAATTTTTTTAATTTAACGTTGTTTACAATTTATGCTATATAAAGAAAGTTAGCAAATTATTTAAAAATAAAATTGATGTATTTATTTTTTTTTAGTCAGGCATGGATCTGTACACAAGTATGTCTCTTTTATCAAATCATCAAACATTTGTTTGAAAAACTGCAAGATATCTGCAAATGGATCAACTTCATAATTTATTTTTGATTTATAAAGAAATGAGTCTTGGAGGAGGAGAAGGTAGCTCACCTGTTTCAGCATCTATTTCCTTGCTACTTGCACTTGAAAAAGATGATTCACTTCCTGAGCTACTAATGTTAATGCCATTTTAAGTCTCTCTCACTTTCCATGGTACAAATTATGTTCACAAAAAGCACTGTTTATCATCTGAATGCCACAAGTTTATATATAATTTACTGGCAGATAATACATTATATAACACACAAAAATGCATATGATAATTAACCTTGCCTGAATGTAATTATTCCCGCACATGTTCTATAAAAATACAAGCAAAAGATACTGTAAATGGAATCAAGAAACACAGGGTAAATATGCACAATTTAGAACTGCATTGTTGAAGTAAAGTGCAATCCCGAATCAACACAGAAGAAGTCGCGGGAGTTATTTGCTGCTGGCTGCTATATTTGTTTTCATGCTACAATCTATAGGATATTGAATAACAATAATCTATATAATGCGCTAGTGTAATATATAATGATTTCATTTAACAAAAGTGGGTTATCAATCTGTAACAAAAATTTATGGGAAATAAGTGATTCCAAATAAATTATTTAATGACAGTGACAAGTATTACAGTGGTTGTAAAACTTGATTTAATTAAACATTATTCAGATGCTTAGTGTTCCAGCATAATACTTTCTCAATTATTTGCAATAATAAAGTTCAGCTCCAATTTAAAAAGCAGATATAAGCCTGGAAACCTCTTTAGTCCACGAGTCATAAATATCTGTTTTCAAGTTCTTTTTCCATAATGAACCTGCTGAGTCAAAGTTTGTCGGACAAATTCTGACTTATTCTGTATAAATTAATAAAAATTCTGTAAATTTTAATCATAGTTACAATGAATGACATTAAACTATTTTTACAGTTATTTTAATGTGTGTGTAACCTATTTTTTGTAAATTAATGATCCATGTTCTGTGTGAAAGAAAAAAAACTAAAATATGAAGTGTGTGATTTTAAATTTAACTTTGATTGGTAATGATGAAAAGCAAGTTTCAAATCATGATTATATAATTATTTTTTGCTCTTAGTTTGTTAATGTGGTTCATTACTTGTTTTTAAACTCGAACCTGTCCACAAATGTTTGGCTACAATCTGAGTCTGTTTCTTTTGCCTTTTTCACTAGTGTTTCAAATCTTTAAACCTGCAAGTATATGCATGTTTTCTAACTGGGGATCAAACTGAATCATTTTTTCCAATTCTTCTTTACAATGCTATTGATAGCATCTTGAGATAGGGAATAATTTTGTAGTGCTTAAATCTTTTGCTTTGATTTAAAATATTTTTTTTTTGTTATAAGTTTTTGCTTCAGACGTTATGCAGCTAATTAGTTCTTTATTTCAGCATTTCACTCTTATCACAGCCAAAATTTTTGGAGCTTTTTTTTTTCCTTGGCAACTAATGGTACAGAGTAAATCAGGATTTGATTCCTGAGTGAGACTCAATTTTCTCCCCCTTGTTAGTACAAGATAAGTTAAGCATACAAGATGCTGAAAGATATAAATATAAGAGCAAGGCTTTTCGGGACAAGATTTTATGGTGAATTGTAATACAATGGACATAACACTGAAATGAGTCTCAATGCATCATATAACACCCAAAAATACAAGTACATAAACTTTGTATTACCAAAACTTGAATTCATGAAATCAACCATAATTAAAAAAACTTTACTTAAATCAATTAAATTTTGTTTTTCAACATCGAAAATTCAACAAAGGTTTTATTAGCATGTAGTTTGTAACAAAATGTATAATTATTTGAATTGTAAAAAATTTATTTTTTATTTATTATACAGTAGAGTCTCGCTTATCTGACCTTCACATATCCGTCATTCCTTATTAACCTACGTCAGGCAAAGCGACTGGGATGCGGTCTATTTTTAGCCCATGACTTGTGACAAGTATGGTGACAAAAAGGGAGAAAATTGTTGTATCGATGAAACGAAAACTTGAGGCAATCAGGAGACAGGACTAAGGAGAGATAATGCAAAAGATAGTTAATGACTTTGGTGTTGGACAGGTAACTGTAGGATACGGGTGGGGGGGGGGGGGGGGGGGGGGTCAGAAATAGAAAGGAAAAAACATTTTTCAAAAAATGTGACTAAGAAAAGCAGTGACAAAGGTGTGCCATTTCAGGGCCTGTTTTACAGAAAAGGCATTGTATTTTTGTAATGAATTCAATAAAGGGGACCCAGATTACACAGCAAGTGTCGGTTGGCTCGAACGATAGAAGAAACACTATGGTATCTGTCAGTTGAGGGTTTGTGGTGAAAAATTGTCTTTGAACTTTGAAGATATGGAAGCATTCAAAATAAGATTTCAGGAATTTATTGAAAATAAAAACCTGATGGGTGATCAGATATTTAATGGTGATGAGACAGGAATTATGAAATGTTACCTAGTAAAAGTCTTGTAGCCCCTTACTACAAACATAGTAAGGAAATGTTCACTATTTTAGCATGCAGCAATGCTACGGGAAAACTCAAAATGGACCTTGAAATTCTTGCAAAGTCAATAAATCCTAGAACCTTTAAAACAATTTCAAAATACACTTTTCTTGTTAAATATTACAGCCAGAAAAGCATATGGATGAGGTGTGAAATTTTCAAAGAATGGTTTTTTAAGGATTTTATTCCTTCAACTAAAAAGTATTTGAATGAAGGAAAAAAAATTATCCAAAAAAGCCATTTTGTATTTGTATAATGCTCCAATGCACCATGATGCAGAGGAGCTTCGGGATGGTCGCACCAAAGAAAATTCCCACAGATGACAATGTCTGTGGAGTAGAAAATGCCATCAGTCGCCTCTAACCACAGCAGACGAGATATGCTTGCAAGGCCGAGCTTCCCCCACATATCATCAGCGGGGAAGAAAGAACGGCACTGAAAGAACTCCGCACTGACAGAAATGTTGTGATTCTTAAGGCAGATAAAGGAAATGTGACGGTGGTCACAAACACCTTTGATTATGAAACCAGGATCTACAACCTTCTTGCCGAACCTACATATACATCTGTCAATAAAAATCCACTTAAATAATAGAATCAGCCACAAAGAAATTGGTCGCCGAGTCAGCCTTAGAGAAAGACACTAAAAAACATCTAATCATCAAAGATGCCAGACCCCCTACATTCTATGGGCTGCCAAAGATAAATAAGGATATTCCTCTACATCCCATTGTTAGCGCAATCAACTCTCCTTCCCTTGCACTAGACAAGATACTTGAATAGAATAATCCAACCTTTTGTTCCCACTCCAGCCTCTCATGTTGAAATTCTGCACATTTCACTTCGATTCTCAAGCAACTATCTCTTCAACCAACAGATCTCCTGGTCAGCTTTGATATGGTACCGCTCTTCACCAAAGTGCCTGTCCCAGAAGCCCTTCAAATTCTCTTCACACACCTGGAGAAGACAACCTGAGCAGAGACATAGTGAAGCTCACAAAACACTGTTCAAGGAGCAGATCTACAAGCAACCGGAAGGCACCACCATGGACTCACCTCTCTCTTACTCACCTCTTAGCCAAAAATTTTCATGGCAGAATTTGAAGAGAAGTCAATAAACACCAGTCAGCTCAAACTCAAGTGCTGTACAGGTATGTAGATGACGCCTTTGTGATATGGATCCATGTCCATAAGCTGCAAGACTTCCTTAAACACCTTAACAGCATCCATCCGAACATACAATTCACCATGGAGGTGGAAGTAGGAGGTAAATTGCCTTTTCTGGATGTCTTCGTCACATTAGGATAACCACATCGGCCACAGTTTTTACAGAAAACTAACCCACACAAGCTGACACCTACAGGCGTGTTTACACCACCCAACATCAAAGAAGAGAATTGTTATTTACACCTTGGTCAACATAGCTAGAGCCATTTGTGAAGAAGACAATATTGAGGAAGAGCTGAAACATCTAACAACTGCTCTTCAATTAAATGACTACGGTACTCAAAAACAGAAATTAAGAAAGCCATAAAGCAACCGCAAGAGAAAAAGAACGAACATCTTCCTAACAAAGCTTTCATTCCTTACATCAAAGGAATTTCAGACCAAGTGGCCAGAATTCTCAGGATGCATGAAATACATGCAATTCTCAAACCTATAAACAAGATTGAGGGGTCCCTGACATCAATGAAAGATTAAACACCAGCTGAAAATCTAGCCGAAGTATATATAGGACAGACTGGCAGACGAATAATCACAAGGGTTAAAGAACATATCAGCGACTATACAAATGAAAACCTACTATCAGCTATAGCAGAACACTCTTTGGAAACCAGGCACAGCATTGAATTCGACCAGTTCCACACCATGGCCAACATCCCACAATACAAGAAAAGATGTATTTGAGAATCAGTTGAAATATTAAAACACCCATTGAACTTAAATAGATAGTATGGATACAAATTAAGCAAAATGTGGGACCCACTACAACCCAGCCAGCCAGAAGAGAAGAGGCCATTGATTGGCCAGCATTCCTAGCCAATCACAAAAGCCCAGCTCCAATTGGCCAAACCAACAGGCCAACCAGAAGGAAGAATGACTCTTGATTGGCTCACATCTGCTGCCAATTGGGAAACACTCCCCTCTCAGGCGAGAGTATTAAAAGGCAGAAGAACTACTTTGGCTGTGTGAGACTGACTTCAGCGTGGAGGGGCTGTAGTCTAAAAAAAAATGTATAGCCTCAGTAGGTAAATGCTCCCTGATCATGGCGATTGCAACGTCGACCGAAACGTCTGTGATATCCAACCCAGAAGCCAAGCAACTCCTTTTCAAAATATAACTAATAATTCCAAAACTTTTTTTTAGTAACTAAATTAAACTAAAAAAACTTAAAATCTAGTCTCTCTTCATGGTGGAACTACTTTTGAACTCTGTTTCCTTTTGTGAGTAATACATTAACTGTTATAGTACCTACCTTTATCTTAATATTATGGCAGTTTGACTGTTTTTTTGTAACAGGTAGCATTCAACATAAGTTACATACAAGCAGCTACAAGCTGATAGTTCAGGTAACAGTAAATGTACTTTATATGAGCATTGTGGAGTCTCTTTGAAAAAAAAAATAAAAATTGATAGGTGGAGTAGGTGAATACATACACTCCATTGCAGCTTGGCTGAGAACTGATTTTGTTTTTAATTTTATATTGACATGATTTTGATTTTTTTAAAATCAACTTGTCCTAATAAAATGCCAAATTTAGTCATATTACAAGCCTAAGGTTTACTGTAAAAACGTTATATACATACATTAATTAAATTAAAGTAGATTTTTTTTGGGAAGTTTGTTTTGAATAGTTAAAAACAAAACGAGTCGACTCCATTATCCTGCTATGTAGTTGCGTGCTAAGCTAAGGATTTTTTTTGTTGCTGTCTCTCGTTTCAGATGCTCTCCTCTGGGGCGATAAGTGTTGTTGTGGTTGTTGTGTGTGTGGCGAAGCGATACCTGACGCGCAGGCCCGCGCTTGTTGTTGTGGAGCAGGCGCTGTCCGAGTCGTCGAAGAAGGACCTGTCGTCGCCCGCGCAGAGCTGCGACGAGGACGACTGGAAGGGGAAGGACGGCAAGGCCGACGAGACCAGCTACTCGTCCTACTCGTTCCTCAAGACGGACAAGTCGGACGAGAGCCTGACCGGCAAGCCGGAGGTTAGCGCTCCGCCGTGCGCCCCACCTGTGGTTTTTCTCAATAGAACCTTATATATATATATATACTGTATAGAAGTCGCCAGCCCAGGTTAAAATTTCTAATACGGTTTGAGGTAGTTGGTTAATTCACCGCCGCAATCCCCACCATCTCTAGGGCATCGACTTGTGGTGGTCCCTAGCGGACAAGTGTCGAACTCTTCAAACACCCCTTCCCCGCCCTCCCTCAAACACGCTGTCATCCTCCGCCCACCCTCCTACCCCACCTCTCATCCCTACAGTTTTGTGACGCACAAACTCCCGTCGAACGACCTTGAGCTGCAGTGAATGTTGGGTGGGGGGGTGCGGGGGAATGACAGCGGGCGACAGTGCTGCGCTCTAACGTGCAAATAACAACCTAAGACGATGCAGGGCGTTACGGCAGCGCACTGCAGCGGTGAAGTTCCCAAGCTGCTCATCATACGCTCCTGAAAAATGTAGAGTAAATCCTATCCACTCGCGACTTCTATACAGTATATATATTCAAAGATAGAACCCAGTCTGTGACCTACTTGGGTTTTTTTATATTACTATTTATAAAAGTTAACAGGTTTTATTACAATTTAACATAGATTACGCACATAAATTACAAGTGCATGCAAAAGTACAAAAAAAAGCTAATTTCAGCTTATTTTAACTAACACCATAGAAATTCATAGAAGTAATAGATAAACAATGTTTCATTTGGAGAAACTAAACAGAATGTTTACGCAGACTCAATACTATAATTAGATTATTTAAAAAATTAATAATTTTCAGAAAACCCACCAAAATGCAGACTTAGTGGAAAAAAAATCCAGGTGATGTCAAAAAAAACTGTGTTTTATTCGAAAAAAATACAAATAAACACATGGATTTTTTTAAAATAAAAAACAAAGCACAGAATTTTGCCAACCCTCTTACCCTTCATTGCGTGCCATAGTGGTCGGGTGTTCAAACTGCTCACCCCCCGCCGAGAGAATAAGGGTTTGTTTCCGGTGGAGTCGCACTCGGGCTCTACGCAAGTGGGCAACATGGAGGACGTTGCCTCAGGGTGCTCCTGTTTCTCTCCGGCCATTCATTCCATCAGTGCTCTCCGTTCTCGTCTCATCACATCTAGTGACTCCGATGAGATGTTAAAGCCCTAGTTCATTCTTAACGTTCTTTTCACAATAATTCATTAAGGGCAGATCTGACTGCAATCACATGCGCAGGATATCAACTGGATTACTAAAGTCTGTTTAAAAAAAGTACAATTTTTTTTCTCTCTTCTTTACTTCTCATCATCACTGAAAATTCTTGATCAATGTAAAACTACAAGGATTTGAAATTATGAAAAGTCCATTGGGTTGTTTCATAATTATCTGATAGACCTGATTTTGAGTAGAATGGTAATCTGTCTATGATGTGCCTTTTTATATTAAATGAAAAACCAAACCTGCTAAAGAGTTAATTTTTCAAAATTTGAATTTGATTTATGGTAAAATTAGAGATAATATTTAAACATTAATTAAAGTGCAGATGTATTCTGAGTAATTTTATACAGAGCAGTGTGCAACCAACTTGGTGGAAGAGTTTTGTGGGGGGGGGGGGGGGGGGGGGGGGGAATTGTCAGTTTATATGTCGAATTTTCAGATTGTTACATAAAATTTGTGGGGGAAAAGTGGAAAATTTTTAAATTTTTTTTCTCTTCATTGCAGGATTTAGCGTGGAGCAAATCTGACCAAAGTGTGGGCAACCCAACACCTAAACCACGTCCAATTCTTAGGGTACGTATGCAGGACTACTTATTCTCTTGTTTGAAATTAGACTCCCAATAAAATATTTGTGATTTTAGTTTTAAAAAAAATTATTCACTTGGATAAAAGGTAACAGCAACATTGTAAAGTAAGTGAATTTGAAGTACCTGTAGTCATAGTAATTTTCGTATGGTTGAGGAACAAAAAATTACGGTTTTTGTTTTTATATTTTATTTTATTACATATGTATCTCTTTGTTGAAGTCATACATGATAATAGCTGCAGACTACTTAGTAAATATTTACAAACTTTTAATCATATGAGTATAATTGTTGCTTTTTATAGTTTTCTTATGAAAAGTTGCCAATATATGTAACTTTATTGATGTTTGTAGGATCCACCATGGATAGAAGGCGTCATCACGTCAGACCTCATGTACAGGTACAAACTGAATGAACATCAGATCTCAGACGTTCTTGAAGCTGACCTCAAGAAGCTCAAAAAATTATACCAAGTAAGTTTACACGTGATTATTTTTAGTGTGTATTTTAAGTATTATCGGTAGGGGCATGCAGATTTCGCGAAAAGATCTGAACACTTATTAGACTGCAACAAGGTATACCCGCGCCTGTGGTTTCTCCCTAGTGATTGGCGACCGTCTGTGAGAGAATTCGTTGCCTTGTTTGACCGGGCCACTCAGGACGCGTTTGCTTCCGCACTGAATCACTGTGATTGGTGTTGTTACAATCGGAATGTACCTGGAAGAAACTCACCGAATCACGAAACACAGACGATGCTACAGTGTTTTGACTTTCATCTAGTCCCGAAATCTTTTCGCGAAATCAGCATGCCCCTAATTATCGGGAATCTGCATCGTCAAGTACATGATGGGAATCGTGCGGATCTGAACGAAGAAGAAATGTTGTCGAAATTATTTTATTTTGATCTCATTTCGCGTTGTAAGACTTTGTGTTGGGTTGTGACCGTGACCGCTGTGTTGCAGCCCATCCTGGTGAACGACCAGCTGAGCCAGCTGTACCACGACATGGAGCTGGACGGCCGCACGGCGCTGGAGGAGAGCCTCACGTCGAGCGGCAGCAGCGGCGAGGAGCAGCAGGCCTCCTACTGCCCCTTCACCCAGCCCCGCCTCTCCAAGGTACCTGCCCCCCGCCCGCTTGCGGAGAACCCAGAGTAGGGAGGCACCGGCGGGCTGTGGATCCCGGGGAGCTATGGGGGCCCGGGCCCCTCACTGAGGGGGGGCTTGCTTTCGCTCGCAAAAGTGTGACTGTGAAACGGGGTATACATCAAAACTGTGTCTTTCGGAAAACTTTCTGTGAATTTTTAACATTTCCTGCTTGTCGCATGCACGTATACCGATAAAATGGGCAGCGTACGACATAACAAGCACCCTACCCACGGATGAAGCGTAAGTTAACCCCAACACGCCAAACGCTCTCTGGCCGTGCGGGCCTCCCTAGTGAATCCTACTGTGGGTAGGATTATACACTGGATCCACAATAAAACAATAATATCACACAAATTATATATGTATTTATTAATATATAATATCAGGCAAAATTTACTTCATTTGTGAAATTTTTTATTAATATGTCAAAAATGATTTTTTGGGGGATAATGCCAGGAGGTAACCCTGTCTTTCTTAGTATATAATCAGTAAAAATTTAGGATCAAAATGAAATTTCGTTTTGAGTTACTTTATCTTGAATCAAATTGAATGTGAATCACTCTTACTCTTAAACCACTGGGATGCTTCTAAAACTACTCTTGACCTGCCTTCATAGCTCGTTGGCATACATTTGTTTGATGGGGGTTAATGTTAAATGGTTATGCACAGAGACTTAAGGGGCCTGCCTAGTCGAGGGTGTATTGGTGTTGTAACCCGCCCTTGTTTAAGAGATGTTCGTTTCGTCTTGTCTCTCAAACTGTTCAATGTCCTTTCCACGGCTAGGCTCAGAGTAGGAATGCGAGACTAGTTGCGAGATAAAAAAAATTAAACCATAATTGAACTCATATTGGGGTAAATAGGAGTACACAAAAAAAATATTGATGGTGTTGCTACATTAATACATTTAGATATTATTATTATTATTATTATTATTATTATTATTATTATTATTATTATTATTATTATTATTATTAAGTGTTAGTAATTGTCACAGGTTATTTATAATTCTTCTCTTTGTCATGAACAGTTTGTCATGAACAGCCAACATCATGATAAAAATTTTTGAAATTGGGGTAGGCGAAAGGGTTCATTTTGTAATTCCAATAGTTAAGTAGCATCTTAAATCATATTTTTTGATAAATATATGTTTGTAATCTAATTGTGCGGAACCGTTTGTGTGTGTTTTGTGTGTGTGTGTGGGGTTTAACAATACATACAGTAGAACCCTGTTATAATGTTCCTGCATATAATGTTTTCCTGCTTATAATGTCATATTTTTAAAGTCCAAATATTTCCCCCATAATGACAATGTATTTATTTCCTGCATATAATGTTCATAAATAGTGTAATTTCCTGCTTATAATGTTTGTTTTCTAACATTCAATAAATGGGGGAAAAAATGTTTTAAAACCAAATTATTCCAACACTTACGATAAAAAGTTTCCTTTATGTATTTTTATGTTTACAATCACTGCCATACAATACATGAAGTTTGTTAAAATACAATTTTATGCAATATACTGAAGGTACACAATGTTCATAGTTACGTGTCAGTTGGCACCCTTAGTCAACTCTTCTCTTCCTTGCCATTCCAGTGGGTATTCAGATGCACGTACATATTCCTACGATATTTAAGTTGCCAACCATTGAGCGAGGGCATAACTAAAAGTGTTTTCTATTGCTTACAAATATTTTTTTTTCATTCATACGTAGGAATCCCAAAATTAAACATTTTCAGGTGGCGAAGGAGTAGACGTTCTCACTCTTAATGTTGTCATCATGAATCGTGAGACAATTTTACAAAAAATGTGGCAGTGTATCTTTAAAGACAAACAAAATTTAACTAGGGAACAAGACGAAGTTGAAAAATTGTTGGCTTAGGTTCAGAAAATTCATGTATCAAGTATACTATCTTTGGTTTTAACATTAAAGTTGTTTACATAGCTTGGTGAGTCCATTGGTACAAAGCTCGAACATTGTTAAGTGCTAAATTGAGATTTCCTGCTTATAATGTTTTTTTCTTGTGCTCCCTTGAAAAACATTATAACAGGGTTCTACTGTATTTTTAAGCCATTTGCTTTTGTCTAAACAGTGTGTCACTCTGTGTGATTGTAGGGAAAGAGGAAGCGACATCCTATGGAATACAGCAAGTTGGTGATGATTTTCGAAGAGAATGCACCGTTTCCACCCCCCATTTCGCAGTGATACACATCAGTGCCACACGTTACAGAACACAAACAAGCCATCTCCTGCTGACTTGCCAGTTCTCGTAAAGCTGGTGCCAGAGTTCAACTATCAAAACACTTAACTCTTCTATATTAGAAGTTTGTTACTTTCCTGACGTAAGTTTACCAAGTCAGCTGGAGATGCAGGTACTTTTGATGTTACACTCACTGCCTACAGACTTACAGTATTATGTTGCTGTTTATTCTCAAATTTAAAAAAAATATATATATTGGTTGGAAACAATTCATAACACTGTCAAATTTATGTGATCTGATGTATTTTGTGTCTTAACAGAATGTATTTATGTATATAGTATGTTTATTAAATTGTAAATATTTTATTTTTTGTCTGTGTATAGTGAACTTGGCCAGTAGGTTTCTGTTAATGTTTACGTTTGTTAGGTGTCCCTTTGAAGAATAAAAAAAAAAACTAACTGTATTCACTATTCAAAGTCGTCATATACTTCAGCAAAAATTATTCTCCAAACAAAGGATGCTTTAAAGATTTTAGGTGTGTGCTATAATGGTAGCAAGCTGCACTGTTGGTTGCTGTAATGCACAAGCTATATTTGTTATTCATAACTAAATGGCATGATCTGTGGCATCACTGGCTATTCCTAGAATGAAAGGAAAATGCAGTGATGTAGTTACAGATTGTGCCTGCTGCAGAAAAACATGTTGCTTTTTCTATGACATTTTTAACAACAAAAGGTAATAATATATCTGCAAATTTATCATTTTCAGCTTATTAAGGAAAAAAAATTTTAACAGCACTATTAAATAATTACAAATCAAGAGTTCACAATGAATTTAGCTTACTTAAATCATTGTGTAGTTATGTTTAGCTGATCTGAAAATATTTTTGTAATTACTTCTAATTAGAAGATATTGGGAAAATATGTTGAGTTAATTCAAAAGTTTTGAAATTAACTGAATTACACTATGTATAAATTCTTCTTCAAAATGATTAAATGATTTGTTAATGTGTCATAAAAGCAGTACAAATATTCATACATACTTAACATAAAAATAAATGTATAGCTTGCATGACCAATTAAGTAATATAATGTACAGAGTTCTCATGTTCTGTGTGTCTGTGTGAGTAACCAATATCAATATTCAACTTCTAAGCACACACACTTCAGATTTAACCAAGTCTCATGACAGCTAGCAATTGTAGATTTGCAGTCACATGACATTTAGCAGTTATAACAACAGAAATGTCTATGAACAATTTGCTGAGCAAAGTATTATAATAAATTTTAGGAAAAAATTAAAATCAAAACTATCAGTTATTAATACATAGTACTACTTTGGAATCTCATTACAATGTACCTGAAAAATATGTAGTGTCATAGTACTTAATGAGATTTCACTGTATTTTTTTAAGCTGACTGAATGTGTGTTCTTAGGTCCATTCAGCGATGTATTATGCAGTCAGTTTCCTTTGTATTTACGTTAAAATGAAACTTTTATTCACTGACAATTGTGAAACGTAGAAAATTGGGAATCATCAGCAGGATCTGGCTGTCTTAACGAGACGTGTTCTTCCGCTTGGGTTAGCTGTGTACTGTGCAGAATGACCAAGATGCTGTTCACTAGCCTAGAGGAGCTAGCTGGGCATCTTTCCTCGAACCAAAGCAGAATTCACTTCATTCTCGTGTGATAAAAAAAGTGCTGTACAAAGTCGTGTGCGGACTTTTCTCTTGCGTGCGTGAGGGGTCTGTGGAGATTGTGTATAGAGATGTGTACTCTCGTACTTCCTGTAAGTTGTGGTTACTGGTTACTGCTATTACATGCCAAAATCTGAAAATTTAAAATTAAAAAAAAAATTACTTGAGCAATAAGTCAGTGTATTAAAATTTGAAAATTATTTACAAAGTGTGAGGGCAATTGTGATACTGTATGTGTAGTTGATTTGTGCTTCCGGAAAGTGCCTAATAGGTAATAGTGTGTTAGTGCGAATTTGTACAGTAGTGCATTTATGTTTCTACGTAAAATGGCTGGAAATAATAGTTTTATAGCTGTGACTTAGATATGGCAGTGGGCTGTAGAGTAAGAGAATGACTTTTTTTTGCGAAATCAAAATTATTTTCTGAGCGCCTTCTTAAATTTTGTCTTGCAAAGCTCTAACATTCTATCATTCCTCGACTGTTATGCAGTTTGTAAGAAAAAATTTGTAAATGACAAATTTTTTTTGTATATTTATATTAACACATGATCAGTGGCATTCATAGCAGTATCCACAAGCCTTTCGAATGTGTGATTATAGCACATATTGCTGTAATCAGCAGTGATGCAACCTGCCTGGCGACAAAGGTCATCAGTCTGAATTCCCTGATTACAAAATGAGCCAAACCATAGAATGCAGGACTAAAAACCTTTCACTTTATTTTACAATGCTCTCTCTGTCACACACAATGTGTTTTCTTTTAAATGTATTTTGAATTGAACACCATTCTAAGACTTTATTCCAAAAACTCTGAAAAACATGTCTTAAGTGTATTTATTAATACGGACAAGATTAAGCTGTGAATTGCGATAAAACTGAAATAACACATTAAAGTGCATCAAAACACCGCATATCATCAAAATGTAAGTTAATGCACCATATCCCATTTGGCACCAACATGCAAGTCATATCATGAAATAATTAGCATTTATCCAAAACTTAATTCAATCATAAAAAAAAAAGAAATCCTTTAATGTTTGAAATTCAAGGATGTTTATATTTCCGGACAAAACATGTACCAAAGTGAATGGATCAGAAAAAATTATTTCATTTGTTTTATTTTACATTTGTTTTAGACCAATTTATTACAAATTATTTTATCATTTTATCATAAAAATGCAGCATATCAATTTTACTGTTATTTGGATGGAGGAAGCATTACAAAACATATTTTATAAAAAAAATAACACCAAAATTCTATGTTTTAAAAATGAAATTGGACAAAAACTCTAAGGAATATACATATAAATTTTGAAGTGGATGCTACTCTGAATTTTAATATGATATCCAATTTACTAATTCAAAGGGAATATACCAGTGATGCCATTGCTTTCTAACTTTAATCCTGGACTCAACACACAAAAATCCTGGAATATCCTCACAATCAAAATAAAATGTTCATACACTGAAATTTTTCCATGAAGCTTACCAAAAAATGTATACTCACCTTTATTGCCATAAAACTGGTAATCTTAAAAGAACCCTATTAGGATAGTCAATAAATTTTTATGGTTTTTAATTTTTAAAACAAACTTTTAAAAGAAAAAAATATATATTTATTTATTTGTGACCACAATGAAATTTTTTGCTATGCTACTGTCTGGGACCATAATTGGTACTAGTTTATCAAAGTTATCACTTAAACTTATTGGTAAGTTGTTTTCACAAAGAAAACTTGCCCAATGTAACTTGGCATCAACCACACCATTTCACTACAAAACTGGACAGGGCAAACACTGTTATATGCCCCTTTGATTGTTTTTGTGGCAACGAGTATTGCAGTGATATCTGTCGCTGATCCTTAGCTCCCTACTGACAATATTAAGCATTGGATTACATTCCATACGGTACACTTTGCCTGGTAATCTGCACCCTGGCTTTATCCATTCTAGTTGGTTTTCCCATTCTTAAACAGAGCTGGATCTAGTGACGCATTACGTTTTTTGTTCTTCGTAACAACGTGCTGGGAGTAATTAATTTTTGTTTATATCGTCAAAACATATCAGAAATTATATGAAATCAATCTAATAAAATGTTAAGAAAATTCTGAAACAAAATAAATAATCATATACAAAGGAATAATTGACTTTTTTTCCACGTAGGTATTTCAAATTGCCTTTGACTAAAATCAATTGAAGAGTGGTGCTCAACAGAAATTGTCTGCAGTAGACTATAGTTACATATTTCAGTGCTATGTTCTGCGCCTTATTCAGAGTAGTTGCCATTTTGTGCCGTGTTGTCTATGTCTTTGGTAAAGTTTTGTTCAGAAACTCTCATAATCAAAAGAAAAACTTTTGTGTGTTTCTCCACCATAAACAATATTTGTTTTACGAACAACGAAGTATGTGCAGTATGATGGAAATTGCATTTTTAAAAAAACGTTATGATTTAGTAAAATCCAGGAATCCATTTGAGGGGCTGAAATCTGTGCAATCGGCAGGCATGGTTTATACATATTATCAACTGTTTCCTTCCTACAATTTTACGAGGTAGTTGATGTTTTGTATCGACATTTAAATATATTGTGTTAGTGTGTTTGCTTTCATGTATTGAATCTTTATATTCACATGCAGTCTGTGCAGACGATTTGTAAGAAAATTTCAACCAACATGTTAGATTTTAGGTCATAATGTATCCTAGTTCAGTTATTACTCTACTCAAGGTATGACAACTTTTCTTACATAGCAGTGATTTAAGAATTAAACATTTTGCACTTTTTGGTAAGAAAACATGTTAGCAAAAATATTACCTATGTTATGAAATTTTAGCGAATTAAAAAGTACAGTATATTATTTTTTAAAGGGAAGTATGTTACTACTCACCTGCTGTATGTTCCTTGAGCTTTCTAAATCCAAGTATCTTTCTGCTTGTAATTTTTCAGGGGTACTTTTGCAGCTCATAATTTTTATATCAAATGTTTCAAAAATATGGTATTTTATTGTTTACAAATAAAAAAAATATTTGTGTTGCTAATTTTGTTTGTTAATTTACAGTACAGAAATATCAATTTAAATAAAAATAGACACTTAAGTTAAAAGTATTTTTCAAAAATCATTTTGCTAAATATTTCAGTCTTTACAATGATTTCTACAATTCATTCAACATTACACTTACCTGCTGCACATCTGTAGTCCTAAGTTTTTCATTTTTCAGAACAAAGAATGTGAGTATTTTATTTTTGTTTGTATCGCCAAGTCCTAGAAATTATATTAAAACAACTCAAGATGTTTTGCCATTACTAACTATACCTTGGCAAATGACCTTTCCCATTCTCTTCAGATTTTCATCCTATCAGGATAAATCTGTGCAACAAAAATTTTTCTTAAACTCGACCGCACCCACATGATGCCTGGGTCGTAGAGTTTTGCCCCCCTCCTGCTCCTCCCTCATGCTCGCCCTGCTCTCCTCCATTATAACCAGGAGGAGAGAGGTGCTCCACTCTGGTTCATGTTATAATCCTGCTGAAACCTGTCTGTCGTCTCTGTTCTCCACACAGTTTCTACTCTCCATGTTCTTTTTCTCTGACTATTGTTATTGCCTCTCCTACTTCCAGCCCCTTCAGTGCTTCGCACACTTCACTTTGTTTATCATGTCGGCATTTACAGGATGTCTTTTAACCCAACGTCAAACAGAGAACAGTTGGTAGACCAATTTATCACAGTTCTAAATCTAAAAAACCACAATTCAAAGTGTGTCGTAGTTTTCAAGTTAGATGCACCAAATTATTAGATACTGTGACTAAAATATTTTGTTAGGCTATGATAAATAGCCCTATACTAGGAAAATTGAGGGAAGCTCCGCATGACTTAAATGGATCGCATTGATCGGTTACTCGGAACCCGTACAGGTTCCGTCTACCCCTTCCAGAGTTGACCAAGGTAAATATTTGATATTTTCTTCCAGTAGGTACCGACCCAGATATAAAAATTTCCCCGAGGTGAACCCGGCAACCCCAGCTCCTGAAATTCCTAGGGTATCCCCTCAGCCCTCAGTTGATTATTTACGGACACCACGTTCTGTATGAGGGTGAAAGACCCCTCAGGTAGGTCGAAAGAGGAGGGCATTGAGGTGGACAGTGAGAGCGCACCAGACTGACATCCTTACCATCCTTGCTGCTGAGCAGAAGTTCGCTCCGCCCTTAAATTCCCATTAACTGACGGCAATACACCTGATCACTTGGTTCAAGAAAATCCCTTGTCACACGTGGAAGGGCTCCGGAAAGGTTATCGGAAGTCGCTAGGGACCCGAACCCCGAACCCCACACCTGAAAACAAGGCCGTACGCGATGCCTTTTAAAGAGGCTGGAGGACTATTTTCCAGGGTACATTGTCACAAGTTCTTCCCATGGGAAGGAGAACTAGGAGGCCATGCTGTGGAGAAAATCCATTAATGTGGGGGGGATCATTCCCAGCATTCTCAATGGCAATCTGATGCTGATTTAGCTGATATTGTGGACTTCTATGGGAGTGAGGTGGTAGCTAATGTTACAACAATGAAGTCTCAATTAGTAGATATGCACACGATTAGGCCAATCTCCCAACCTACAGCCTATTGCACCCGGTGTACCTGGGGAACGTCAACTTATGATTATGGGACAGTGTTGATGGAAGGTATTATTTAGGGCTGTACATGTGTCAGTACTTTACAAAACCATCAGTTACTAGTGTGGTAGGAGTGGTTGGTTTCCATAAAAGCATTCAGGAGAGAGGCAATTGACATGCATCTTCATTACCCTCGTTTCCTGTGAGACCTTTATGGAACCATGGGTGCAATGTAGTGTGTAGCTGGGTGCAGCGAGTAATTCCTACCAGTACGTACTCTTTTTGTTGGGTTTGGTATTAGGTAGGTACTAGTTATGTAATTTTTTAGTTCATTCTAGGTTATTAGATACTAAAAGGGTTGAATGAAGGACAAAGACTCTTCTACAACAGTGCTGGCAGATGCTACCATTGCGGTGCTTGTCCCAAACCCCAAAGTGTTTGCATGTTACAAGATGTTGGTGCGTGGACAGTGCTTAGTTACACATTCTACAATCGCATACAGCTAAATCAACTCACCTATCCATTGTGCACAAAAAGGTGTTTTTTTTTAATGGCTTTTCCGATTATCACAAAACTTTTTATTTTTGAAAGCCTAATCTTTTATCTTAACAAGGATGCCTTTATCATTAAAATCTGTAAAATATTTTTCAAATCGATGCGATCTGAATGTAAGCATAGTAAAATGTTCTCATTCGTTAATTACGAGTTGCGGGCCACGATAATCTGAATATGACCAATATTTTAGTGATGGGTCGTTCGTGAACGATTCGTTCAAAAAGAACGAATCTTTGAGAGAACGAAATCTTGCGATTCGTTCGCGATGTAAAGAACCGGCTCTTTGAGAGCCGGTACCTTGAAAGATTCGGTAGAACGAAAACGCGGAGAGAAAACGATATAACGAGAGAACGAGATGAGAGAACCGGCCACGCGCCCGGTCTGATTCGTTCGTGAAAATATTCATGACGTCAGGAGTCTGAAGAATTAGTAATCACAGCGTGCGCATGTTCACAAGAGCAAACGATAACAGATCAAATAAAATAGTGTAACATGAAAAGTATCTATACCTGAAAATGTCAACTGTTAAGTAGTGGTTTATAATTGCTTTTTCACATTCACATACACAAATTTGGAAATAAAAAACTAAAAAAAAAAAACGTATGAATTAAAAATAACAGGGAAAGTAACTACAATTGTCACACTTACCATTTTTGGGTTAATTAATGTACTTCATTTGTTTCTATTCATACTGAATCGCAGTAGTAGTATTAATATTTTGTCTTTTCTTCTCTAAATGTGTTGGTCTACATGTAAACACTTTACTGTCACTAGAGTGTAAATAGCCTATATATTAATATTTGTAACTTAAAAAGTAATAAAATATAAATAATCTTGTTTCATATACGCAACTGTGATTCACTGGCTACGGAAAGCAATGTTCAAATTCAAATACAAAAACACATACCTAATACTCTAAAGGATGAACGAGTTACGACACCTGATAAAAGACCCAGATCCCATACACAGAAAAGAACGATTTGACCGAGATGAACGAATCGTTCTGAACGAATCATTTCACGGAACTGATCCAAAAGAACCGATTCGGTCAAAAGAACCGTTCTGCCCATCACTACAATATTTCTCATCAGATGCTTATCACACATTGACCTGAACACATCTCTGTAATTTTCATTCATAGTTTTCGTAAAACCATGGATGCTACGCCAGAAGAAACCTCCCAAGTGTTTAGTTGCAAGCTGGCTGCAGTCAAAGAGAAGTCGTTCATCAACTGACATTGAGCCAATCTGCTGTCTCAACAGTATTCACAAATCACAAGGTTTCAGGAAACTGGTATCTTCACTCTGAGACCACATACGAGCCAGTGCCGGTGCACATCTGATCGCTTTATCGTCTCAACTTCACTGTAAAATAGCACATGCTGAAGTCCTAGGTGGATAGAATTACTGGTAAGTCCACATGTCTCGGTATAGTGCAGAATCAGATTACACAAAACACTGACAGTTACACTAATAAAATACTAGGGATTGAATGTCTGGCATCTGACTGGAAATCATTCAATACCATAAATGGCAAAATGCCCGGGCGGAGGGCTTTTATAGTTCACCTACCACGCGGGCGAGGCACATGGCTCGCAACAAAATTTCGGGTTAAAGCCTGTAGGCGGCCCTGTGCGGGCTAAGGTAAAATGCCTCGTGGCTAGGTCCACATTATGTAAGAACTGCACACCACATGGCTAGGTTGACAAAGGAAATTACCTAGTAAGCGAAAACGAGCTCCGGAGGGACGAAAATAAATTAATTAAGCAGCCAGTCGCACATTGATAAACACACTATTGCTGCTACTTCAAATAAACAAAGACGATGGTGACTCCGTGGTGCGTGAACACGTCCGGCCCCAGCGCAGTGTGAGATGAGACTTTGATTAGACTGCCCGAGTACTCGAATGGTGCCGAGTCACTTGGGGTTGCTTTCCTGTGCAAAATAGTGAAGGGAGTGGTAGTCGATCTAGGGTATGTTTGGAGACTTAGTCGCACTTTGAATAGTTCTTATTAATTCATATATATAAACGCAAGGTTTAAACAAGAATGTATTGTTGTAAGTCCGTTGTTATTTTACCTTTTTACAAAAACAATCATTCTAATCGATAGTCATGTGGGCAACTATCGTTTTTGAGATGGCAGCGCTAGTTAGTTGCGTTGCACTTCTCTGCACCACATCATGTGTTCGAATCCCGAGGAAGCACCGACGAGTGTCGTCAGTTGGATATTTAATTTGTTTAAACTCTTGCGTTAAAATTTTTTTAAATAGCTGAAAAAAGGCTTAATATTAAATTCGAATATATTGCTGATTTCATTAACTTAATTATTATTTTTTGCCTTCGAAAGTAAATAGGCTGATAAATTTTTCTTGTGAATTTTGATCGCTTCTACAATTTTGTTCAGTCACTAGAATAGACCCAAACCAAATACAAAACAATATACATTTTGTAAATAAACTAGCTCTAATTTGTAATCCATAATGCTATTTTTCAAAAAGAAAATTTGGTTTAGGCTACGCTCAATGTAAAATTTGACCAATAGTAGGGAACTTTTGTTTTTAAATGATTTTATACACACAAATGTTTGCAGCTTTGTTGAAATTAATTTGTTATTTATGAATGACAGACCGAAAGTGTGGTTATATTATTTTTATTATCTTGATCTAGCGTTTTTTAAATGTTTATGTGCTTTTATTTTGTACCAGTAAGTTGTTTTATGACTATATGTTATCTGAGAATCCTGATGGGCGTAGTAAATATTGTTTCTTGCCCATCAGTTAAACAAAACTCCCGTAGAAACTTGGAGGTAAGTTTAAGAACTAAACGTTCGTGAAATAACATGTATGTGTTTATTTCTTTTAAGTAAAAAAAATATCAGTAAGCTGAAATTATAACCCGACTATACTAATACAATAAAACAAATTTAAAGTAAATTGATTTACGCGTATTGTTTAGTGGAATAATGTCAACTAGTAAAAAGTAAGGAATTAGGCAAATGTTAAAGCAGTGATTTTGAGAGTAATTGTTTAACGACTGGTGGACTATGAAAGGAGTAGAAGATAAAGAGGAGTGAATTGGACCGCAAGTAAGTATAAGTGGTAAATGTTAGATTGACAAAGATGTGGGGTTGGGAGACTCAAGAGAGAAACGTTACGCTGAAGTTTGGCCCCCGGGTTGGGTGGAGGGAGGAGAGAGAAAGAGAGAGCATATTGTTCAATCAGTGTCTGGAGGAGAGCAAACCTTCTGAATATGGGAAGGATGTGGAAGGAGTACCAATTTACAAGGAAGTATTAGACAAGGCTAGTTCAGCAAGTTTCAGGGCAGCAAGTATGTAAAAATATTGGAGAGGAGAGGAAGCAAATATGTTACAGATGAGATCAACTGCCTGGTGTGATTGGATGGGTTACAAGGGGGTTTCTTGAGGAACTGAATGCAGGAAAGCAAATAGAGGAATGTATTGTTGACTTTGAGAAGTTACCATATGACCGGTTGACTAGCTGGGGGAACAGACTGCTTGCGGATAAGAAGGATGTGAAGTTTTGCAGATTTTTAAATGTAAGAAATCAAAGGCTGCTTATTTCTTCGATATGCTGCATTTCCTTGGGAAAAGAAATTCCAACAATTCTATATTTGAGTGCTACAGACATTTGTTTATTTTCCCAGACAAAAGCATTTTTAAATTCCTACTGGATTATGAGAAATTTTCTAATTGGTAGAGTTATGAATTTGAGGGAAATTGTGGGGTAAAAGGATTTGAAAACAAGTAAAATATTGTTTGGAAAAATATTAAAATTGCCTAAACAAAGATATTATAGTGAGTGTAATTATGATAATATTCTGTCAGATGGGCTTTTACGTAAAGTAAAAAAAATTCAGATATACTTTTTCAAATACTAGAGACTTACCTGTATTTACCCTGAAACCAGTGTTTCTTAATTCCTACTGATTTCTAAAAAATAACTGTTTATAGCCTACATTACATTGCCAGTGCATTGACGCGGTCGTGGCATTTTTTTTTATTCCCGTGCGGGTCTGTGTGTTCGTTTTGGAGAAATTGAGTAAACAGAGGTATTGTTTTGATAATCAAAGGAATAAATATGAGAACTTTATTGCAATTATAAGAAAATTTACTTGAAATCCTGTAGAAGTCATAGAAATTCCCAGTGATAGTAATTTGAAGGGGAAATGTCATGCTTGTCTGCCATTACCCAGACTGTGAAAGCATTTTTTTTTCTTTTTGATGTTGTTTAATTTCATATTCTGAAACACTATAAGATTGCATATACAATATTCTGTTATAATTTAAATTTTTGTTGTATGATTTTTGAAGTATGATGATTTTAATGGAGTGGAACATTGCATGGTGCAGGCAGGATTATTATTTTTATTTCTTTCAGTGTTGACACCCTGTCAGAGGAAGACAAGGGTTACAACAGGGGCACTACAGGGAATTGTCCTGGGACAACTTCTGTGTTATAATGATGAATGACTTGGGTGTTGTGTTTTACAGCCTGTTAAGATTATTTGTGGAATAACTGTGTTTTGTGCAAGTTGGTAGGAGGACTTGTACAGGCTGGACGGATGGAGGATAGAGAAAAATAAATGTGTCTTAGGCAAAGAGAATGAGGTTCACTGGGATAACGTCAGATCTAGAGTGGGGGAGGGAAAACCAGGTGCGCAAGAAAGTGTAGAAAAGTTGAAGGGCACTGGGGTCTGGTGGGGACGATGCTGAAATGGGCGGGCAGAGCGGTAAAGGAAAGAGCGTTCGCCACGATGATCAGGGCAGTCCTGGAATATGCGGCTGCGATCTGGGACATTCCCAGGAGCAGAGGTGAAGGATTCGGAGAAAGCACAGCAGTGGGCAGTCAAATGGGTGGCGGGAGTGTGTTTAGGAGGATTGAAAGAAGGGAAGGAGACATTCACAGGACATCAGTAATAGTTAGGGACACTCCAAGAGAGAATTCAGGGCTGCCACTCTAAAAAAAAACACCCAAAATTGGATTTTCTTGTTTTATTTGTAATAATTTAGTGGAGCTGCATCCTGATTTTTCAGTTAGTTCGCATGTAATTAACAGTTTTCATATTCAGAAGGGTAAGTTAGCAACACAAAATATATACAGTAAAATCATGTGAAGGGTTTATTAGGTTAGGGAATTAGCATAAAAAATTTCTGATACAGTATTTTTAATGTTGCTGACGTAATGTAACCAACTTTTCACTTTGAATCAATTTCTGACATGTGCGTGAAACCTAACTTAGCAAAAAGTTGACACAATTACAAAAAACCAATACTAAATTTAATTTAATTACTCACCTATTTTGGAGATAGGTGTAGCATCTTTACGACCAGCAGGAAATGCTAAAATGATAACATTCTATTCATTTGCCAGAAACATTATTTTCAGCTTTGCGCTTCTTAAAAGACGCTACAAGAAAATAAATCTGCCTGAGGTAATAATTCTAAAGGTATTTCTGTTCCGACAATACAGAATTGTAAAAAGAAAATTCAGGAACTCGACAAATCAATTTTTGCGTCAGATAAAAAGGAAATATTTTTTTCAAATGACCTTTTTTTTTCTCAGCCTCCCACCGACATTGAGTACCACAGACACTGCTGCGTGTTGCAGTTCTGAACGTGCGGACAGGGCTGAAGAGTGGTGGAGCCATCCACGTCAACAGCTCGACCCATGGACGATGTGGTCGACCTCACGCCCAACGAGAAGCACGAGCACGACGGTCGGCCGGGCGTAGGCGCGGATCCGCGCAACAACTTGCCGCAGACGCAGAAGCAAGTGTGGTAGGTGTCTGCGGTCTCGTGGGTCTCATGTCTGCCGTTGTACCTCAGCGTGTCTTCGGGGGGTAGCTCGCGACATCAAGGTTCACCGGCATTCGCATTGTTGGATATTTTGTTGTTTTAATTCCAGGTCTTTATCGATATTAATAAAAGAGATAGTTCATCTGTCTGTTGCGTAGCAAGCATATGATGAGGCCTGAAGTCTTTTAAATTTGGTACATAGATTTTTTTTGGGGGGGGGGGGGGGAGGATGTTGTTTGCATATTGCAGCATTTTTTAAAATTTTGTTTTAGTTCTTTTTGAATAAAATTTTCAAGGGATTTTTGGCCACATTTTCTCGATAGTTCCATGGCAGTAACTATTACATTGTTCACACCTTATTCACTTCCCGATTTTAATCCAGTCTTTCTGTTATAATTTTTGCCATCATAATGATACACTATAATTTGGTTAAATAAATGCAAATTTGAAGGCTTTTAAAAACTTTGAATCCACTTTGGAGTCTTTGACTTGTATTTCTTCCAGTTTATCGTTGAATTCTGTAGCAAAGCGCGGTTCTCAACTAAAGAAATATTTTATTAAAAATGTTGCTATGGAGGTTAATTTGTTTGCGTTACTCGCTGTCAAGTGAATGACCACGATGCAATAAGCTAGGTAAAAATTGTAATTATTAATATTTGACTGACTTTTTTATGAACATCAGTAGAAATTGCAATAAAACAGACTCATAATATGGAAATGCAATAAACTGACTTAAAGGGTAAAGGAAAACCTTAATGATAATGCATATTGGGGTATAGACTTCCAACTCACTTCAAAATTAAGTAAATAGAGTATAACTCATAAATTATAGTATGTCTTAACGCTTAGTTGTAAAAATGGCAGCTACTGTTGCCAGATTGATACTACTCTGCTAGTTAACATTAAAAAATTATATTTTGAATGCCATTATTATTTATGAGTTTTTTTTTTTTAATTTTTAATTTTACTTTTTGATTTTTTGAAGACCATGCATATTACATTTATCATTCTGAAAGAAAAAAATTTCATGGTGACACCAATTATAATTTTATAGGAAAAACTATTTGTAGCTGTCTGTCACTATTAACAAAAAGGCAGTCTTTTAAATCATATGCTATTCTTAAACAGAGCCAAAATTATAATATTTAATGATATGAAATATTTGTTGACAAACTGCTAAAAAGTCCCAAAAGGGTCATTCCATATGAAATCAACACACTAAAATAAATTTACTTGACAATCTTAGAATTTGATGAAATTCTGTATGAAGGTTGTCCTCATAGAGATTAAGAAAAATTACATTTTTTTTTCAAACATCTTAAATGGTTTCAAAATTACGGCTATGTAAAGTTCCCCAAAATCAGCCAAAAAAACGTAACTGGCATATTTTGAAAATCACCATAGCTTTTTTCCTAATTGAGCTAGAGAGATTGGAGTGGTGTCATTTTACTCAGTTTTAAATGCTCTTTCTTTTGATTTACAACACAACATACTTTGTTATAAAAAAAAGTGTTTTTGAGAAATCAAATTCTAAATATTGATTTTCTCAAAAAGTGCTTTTTTGAAAATTTTTAATTTTTTTTTAAATAGTTCATACTTTTAGTAATTGATTCTCAAAATTTCAAAGTGGGAGGCTAATGGGTTCATTTCTTACTGTGAGCGGGACACCGTGGGTTATTGCCTCGACGTGAGCGCTGGGACAGAGCATGAGGGTTGTTGTTGCAGCATGCTGATATATCCCCCGCCCCCCACCAAGGGCGGCATTGCCATCAATGCTGAAGATTTTGCCTGTCTTGCACCGGACGAGTTCCTTAACGATGTCATCATTGACTTCTACTTGAAGTAAGTCATGTGAACCGTCGGTGCTCGGCCGAGGTTGTTGCCTTCGGTGGTCGGCTTGCTCTGCAGGAAGTTACTATTTAAAATAAATCGGAAAGGAGTGCGGGTTCGACTTGTCAGCCGATGGCCCCCTTTTTTTTACATTACATGTTTGCCTTTAACTTTCAAAACATTTTTTTATCAAGTATGTTAAGTATTTTTTTTACTGTTTTTTTATCATAGATGTAAATTCTAAATTACAAACTATCACTGATTCTCAGTGAGATCCATAACAAAAAAATGTGTAAAACTACTACCTATATATTTGATGTACATGTAATTTCTCATAACCCATCTAAAAAAAAAAAAAATAGAATAATGATCTACCTTATAAGCTCTTCACAAGCGTATAATTTTTTTTTTCTTTTACCTTTCTTTGATACTCTTGACGTACATTTAATAGTTAAAAAAAAAAATATGTAAAATAGTATTTTTCAATGATAAGTCAATATGCGACAACATTCTTTATTATTATTATTATTATTATTATTATTATTATTATTATTATATGCCTCCTTCAAATTTTGTAATTTGTTTGAAGAAGGTACACATATACAATGTTTCTATCTATGTCCCTCTATAAATCTCACTATATTTCTCTGTGTGTGTGTCTATATGTAAAGATATATCCTGTACTGTACCCTCTATGTCTATATCTTCGTATCTTTATCTTTAGCTTTACAAAACAGAAGACGAACTTTACTTGTCACAGGTGTGACATAGGTATAAAAAAACATGCACGTATTCTAGTGCAATGCTGTTTCAAAATTTCAAAGTAATTGGTGAAGAACTTTCGGAGATTTAAGATTTTGAACAGCTGAACAATTACATTTTTAATTATTTATATTTGTTAATATATATTTGATTCAACATTTCAAATCAAATATTTTTTAGACTACTGGTTACAGATAGATACAGCAAGCTGGACTAATTAACAAAACATTTAAATTAAAAGATTATAACTTGTATGCAGTCAAAAATATTTTTTTATAATTTTTTTTTTCCGCAACTTGCTTATACATAACAAATAACTTGTGATCATGAAAAAAAAATTAGTAAAAGTACTCTATTTTTATGTATACAATCAGTGGGATAATCAAGATCATTTTCAAACTTAAAATTTGATTGTTTAAGAAAAATTCATTGCCAGGGTTTTTATTTCTTTGCTTTTTATACCTCTCCATAATAGTTCATGTATAATTATCTCATTTTCATTTTACTGTGTTTGGAAATTTTGTTTTTATTCTTTTGAGGTGTAACAAAAAAAATGTTTCACTATACATTGGAATTGATTAGAAAAATAATTTAATTTTTGATTCAAATTTAAAAAAATTGTATATCAGGATTGCCAGAATGGTACTGGAGGTTTCCTATCAGTGTCTGGGCACGCACGGAGCGAGCAGGTGCGTTGGGCGCAGGTACCTGATGAACACGATGCTGAAGGAGGAGGAGCAAGCCTGCACGCACCTCTTCAGCTCCTTCTTCTACAAGCGGCTGACGACCAAGCCCCCGGCCGCCCGCGGCCAGGCCCAACCGGACGCCTCCCCCCTCTCGCCCGCCGAGAAGCGGCACTCGCGCGTGCGCAGCTGGACCAAGAACATAAACATCTTCCACAAGAAGTTCATCCTCATACCCATCAACAAGAAGTGAGTGCTGTTCCCTTGCCTCGTCTGCATCACGGTGAAACCCCCGGTCGAAGCTTCGCAAGTGAATTTTCCAGTTAGGGGTACATTTCCTTTAACAGATCCCATAACCAGTGCAAAACTTATTTAATTCCTTTTTGTGAATAATCGCAGTACAAGTCTCCAGAAATGTAATATTTGTAAGTGATGTCAGTACCTCAATATAATTCTTTATTTTCAGGATTTTGGGTAGGTCGTCAAAGTGCGAGTCTTAATTTATTATCTTGTCCAGTGTTTTTCATTCATTTACACACACCTTGGTGAGAATCGACGTATACTCGCTCCACTCGTGGTCGGATACTGACGTGGACGTGACGGCGTGTTGCAGTGTGCACTGGTTTTTGGCTGTCATCTGCTTCCCGGGACTGACGGGCCCCGTGCGGATGAGCGACGATACTCCCCTGGACGTGATCGAGGAGTCCCGGCCCAGGAAGTCAGGTGATGGCAGTCGCTTCTCCACAGTAGCGGATCCAGAGGGGGGGCAAAGGGGCTCAAGCCCCCTCCAAAAGCATCTGGGTCCACTATTGTTTTAGTGTTTGCCTTGATAAAGCCTAATCTCAGCTGGGTCCAGCCCCTCCCATACCAAAATCCTGGATCCGCCACTGCTTCTCTACCTGTCTAAGTCTCCTCAGACAAGGCAGCGAGGGATTTCAGCTTACGAAATCATTAAGAAAATACAGTGCGTGCTCGCCTTTTTAATAGACACCTGATAGTGCTCGAAATTTGAGTTTTGAGTCAATTTTTTTTATTACTCAAACTCGAGCTTGTTGCTTTTCAAAAACTCGAAATTTGAGCAAGCTCAATTAATGACTCTTTCATTATTTTGGAATTGAAGTCTTACTACCCTATTATCCTTTACTTTACAATGTAACATGACCTACTGTATATACATAAATACTGTAGAAACTTAATTTTACGTACCCGGGATTTACAAATTCCTGTAATTAAGATATTTTATTACTTGTACCATAATTTTCCCCATAGTATTAAAGCATTTTATTCCCACTATATGTTCGAGCATTTCCCTCAGTTTACGTTGTAACAATGCTGCATTTAATAGCAAACCATCAGAAAAGTTTAGGCTGAGCAAAGAAAATAGAAAGTGAATAGTGTGAAATTTATTGTATTTAAATGTGTGTAGTCACTGCAGCTTCTTTTGCCAATGTAAACAACTTTTTTTTTTGGCCAAGTGCCGCTGTAAATCATACGGCCATGAACCGAAACTTTGGTGACGTAAAGGCCAATGAGATACACTGTTACTGTGCTATTTATGTTCACGATGTGCCTGAAAATAGCCACACCGAGTTCAATTTTGCTCATCCAGCCATATAAGTAATTTTTAAAAAAATATATATTTGGGCACAAAACATTTCCACGTAATTACAGATGTGTGCGGCGATGGCTAGTGTGTGACCAGATTCGCAGTGGGATAGAGAAATTAGGGAGGGTGGGAATTGCTCGTCTCCTCTGCTGTCTGGGCAAGCAGATGACGCTCGCTTGTTGCCGCGTGCAGGCAAGATGGCGACCATCGTGCTGGACGCGGCCGAGTGCCTGTCGGACCGGGACGAGGCGGAGAGCGAGGAAGAGGACCCCAGCGACGTCAGCGAGGACGACGTGAGTCCTTCCCCCCCCCCCCCCTCCCCCGCCGCTCGGCTTTCAGCTCGTTTCCCCTCGCGTCCGGGTCGAAGAGGAGTACCTAAAATACTTGTCAGCAAGGAGTGTAGTTCACCAGCAGTCTAGTCATCACAGTTCTGTACCACTCATCAAAACTAGTCATTTATTTGTTAACTGCCTTCTATGTTCGAATCCATGCATTTCAAGTTTGCCACGCAAAATTCGTCAACTCGGAAACGTGTTATTTTCTATTGGTTCAGGGTCGTGTTAGGGCATGTAAAATTTTCGACAATCCAGTCGCACTGAAGAAAGAAACCTAGTGTTGTTCTCGTGTTTTCGGTTTAGGGTTTTTATGTATAAGAAAATACTCATGAGCAAATGGCGTTTGTTCTAAATCTGTTAATGAACCTACATATACCCAAAACTCCATGCTTATGGTTATGGTCACACCTGTGTAGCACTTTCTATGGGTTTTAGTGTAAGGCATGTTACGCCACACCCATCTCATGGATGGAGGCATTGATGATGTGTAATTTTCTTTTTTTTATTGTAATATTTTTAGTTGAATAGTTTTCCCTATTACATTATAAAGGGTTCTGATTTTGATGTTGACAAGTATGATAAGACATCAGCTGCCACACTAATATTTATGGCTACCAATTTAGTAAAGCTTAATGAAGTACTAGTAAAGTTACGAGATGTGGAAAGAAGAAGGCCACAGTTTTACAGGCACTTGTTAATGTTAGCTATGATAACTTCGGCTTGCTGTTAATCAACAACGTGAAAACAAGAACAAAATGAAAGAAAAAGGCAGTGTAGCAATAAGGTTGAATGTTTGGGAGTAAAATCCTTTTTTAGGGGATTTATTTTGTGCATGCTTAAATACGTACCCTTGTTTTCCTAGTTCTTTGCAGCTAATCTGAATGTATTTCAAGCCCTGCATTTCTGCTTTACCAAGATAGAGACTTTGATTCCTGTTGCAGTGAGACAGTGGGTATTCTCGGTGCTACGCCCGATTCCCCCCCCCCCCCCCCCCCCCCCCCCCCCGTCCATGTGTCCCGCCAATTGCTCCATTCCTGATGGGTTGCCTCTGAAAGGGAGCCCGGCAGGGGGGCGCCGGCGGAGACGGGCAGCGACACTGCAGCTGGTGCCGGGTGTTGCAGGTCAGCTCGGAGGGCCCCGGCAGGCACGTGTTGCTGCCCAGGAGTCTCGCGACCGCGCCGTCCACCAGCCGCGACAAGCCGCACCCCGAGCCCATCAAGCAGTATGTACTCACCCGCAACCAGCCTTTACCGTTTAGTATTTGCACCAGCAAATATTGAGCTGAAACCACGCAGATCAAAATCGAAATAAAATGATCGAAGATAATTAGTATGACATTCCATATATTAACCCACGCATGGGTCGTAGATTTTATTCCGATATTTAGTTTTAAAAAAAAAAATAGTGCTAATCTTGTGTAAGTTTTCCAATTTGGGCTTTAAAAAAAAAAATATAATTACACTGTTGTTCAGTATGTGCATAAATAATTCTCCTGAATTGGTTTTTATTTTTAATGTATATATAACATCATATGTAAGTAAACATTGTTTATTTAAAATATCTCAGCAGTGCTATTGTTAGAGGCAAGATTTTATGGTGTTATTATAAGGCAAAATTGGGTTTTAAAAAAACAGATTTCGGTGTTATCGATTTTATAATGGAAGACTTTTAAAAGCAATCCGATACATAACTTATCTAATGTATTAAAAAAAAGTATTTATGCAAGAGAGAGATTAATTATTTTTAATGCATAAAAACACATTGTAAAATCTTAATAAAATAAAGAATGGCATGTGTTACACTTACAGAATGGTGAAATTTTAATCTTAAACTAATGAACTCTAAACTTTGAAAATAACTTAATAAACTGTAACATGGTACAGTTAATTTTGTCAAAAAAATCTCCTTTGGAAAGGTATGTTCGTATGTTAAATAAAATTCATTGTATTTGTACTTCTTTCGTAGCCAATCTGCAGTTGGTAGGTCACCACCACCCTTCACACACTCTTTAAACCATGCTCTAAGTGCAGGATTGTCCAATTTCTCCACCGGGATACAGTATTTGCTGAAACAAAGGCTTCAGTTGTTTTTATGATAAAGTCTTCTTTATCATTTTTGGCCCTTTTCATTGTAACTACCGACTCGGAAATAGAAACTTGCTTTTTTGTGGGTATCCCACTCTTTTTACACCTTTTATGTTTTTCACTCGACACACGTTTCACCAAAGTATCGCGTCTTTCATGTTCGAGCCGGCAGTTGCAAAATTTACACATCAAATTACTTTCACACATGTAAAAACCTTCACCAACAAACTCCTTAACCCTCTCGTTTGCCGAGACTTTATTCTTCGGTATTATGAAATATTTGTGTTTCAGAATAATTTACATTGATTACCCGAAGCAAAATTCAACAAGCCTAAGTTTAAACCGCTTGAAATCATACAATATAAATTGAAAATACTACCGTTTGCTGGTTTCGTGAAATAAACAACAAACAAAACATTAGTTTTGGATAGTCTTAGATTCACGTAACTAAAAAAAAAAACTTCAACACAAATAAAACATGCTACACTAGCGCTTCGTTGCGGTCAAATGCGTCAAATTGGTATCGCAACGTCCAAATATACAAAAATTGTTTCGTGTGTTCACTTCACCATCACGCGTCAACCATGTAGTCTTTGGTGGAACTTCTGAACTTGTGGCAGTACGCATCTCGTAAATTAAGGTTATGTTGCGGACTTCGGCATATTTCGCATTATTTCGCGGGCTTCGACATATTTTGTTTTATTTCGTGTGTATAACCAAATTTCGGTGTTATTTCATTTTATCACGATTCCCCAAAAAAATCGTGCCTCTAGCTATTGTGCTTTGTCTGCCCGGCCGGCGCCGGGAAGTGATGGGGTAGCATTCTGCAGGAGGAGGAGAAATTCTAAAAAATAAACCAGCCGGAGTTTGTGTGTGGGCACTATGTAAGTGCTTGTGGCCGACATTTGCAGGGTCTACCCTTCTGCGTGTAAATACGGTTAAGCTTTGTCTATAATGGGCAGTCGCTTGATTATGAAAATGTTTAAATTATTTGATAAAAAAAAATGCTTTTGCCCGGCACTTTATGGTGGCATTGGCGACAGTTGTTTGGTGTTTTATCGACGAGGACGGTCGTGGCCAGAGAGCAGTCGAGTGTGGTGTCTGGTGCAGGCCTTGCATCCTGATCTTCGACTCTCTGCGCGGGGCCAGCAGCCACGGCCGCGTCATGGCGACCTTGAGGGACTACCTGCGGGTGGAGTACCGCCTCAAGATGGGCAAGGAGCGCTCCTTCTCGCGCCACACCATGTGCGGGGCGGTTCCGCGCGTGCCCCAGCAGAACAACTACACCGACTGCGGTCTCTACGTGCTGCAGTACGCTGAGGCTTTCTTCAAGGTGCTGGTCGCTTTCGTTTACCGCAGCACAGTTGCCTCGCCCAGTTTTCAGTTGCGATGAGTGTTTCAGGGATATTTCAGTATCCCCCCACAGTACCGTATTGGTCCGAAAATAGGCCGACCTTTTTTGCCAGTTTTGTCAACCTTGAAATCGAGAGTCGGCTTTTAATGGGGCACTAGACAAAATAGTATAATTAATACATACATTTCAAGGAGAATCACTTATGGCATAAAACTGTTATCAGGTATACAATTCATTGGCCTAAAATTCCGCCGTACTTACGTGGAATCAGTAATTTTTCCAACTTAGAAATTTAGTAAACACACTTAACCCCATTAACGTATCATATTGTAAGTTAAGTACACAGATGTGGTCACTTGTAGCACATAGCTTTTAAAAGCTCGGTCTGGTTATTTTTGAACTGTATTTAACAGGCTGCTGTAATTTTATTTGCTTGTAAAATGTGGTATTTACAGTAAACAATTGAATCGGTCATTGTAAAAATGCACTTAGTCCACAAATCACAATTGTGGGATTTTAACTAAAACTGTTTTAAACAAAATGTTCAACTGTTATGATGTTAAAATTTTTTATATAAAATTTCTATCATTAAAAAAACATATTAAACTGATGTCCTGTCTCAGATTACACTTAGTTTCTAATATATAAAGCCTAAAGTCTTTGGAGTTAGTTCCTTTTAACAGTGAATGCTGAAAATATTATGTAAATGATTGAATATTACTAAAAAAACACTGATATTTAAAAATATTAAGACAGTCATTGATTGTTATTAAATTCAGTAATGTTAAACAACCATTTTTGGAAAGTATTTCAGTCATTCGTCCTCCACTTATACAATTGTTGGCCATGATAAAATGTCTTCATAAAATGATAGCGTTTACGTGTCACCCACGACATATTTTACAACTTTCTGGATGTCCTGCAGCTTTAGACGATTAATGAGCACCTTTCCTGCAGGGTATGATTTTGGAATAATCATGGAGAAATGATTATTAATGCTGGGCTGAGCCAAAGGAAAGGTGTATGTAACAAGTCCACCAATAAAAGGACATGCCTCAACTACTTCTGGCCTTGCTGCTGAATATCTGAACTCCTTGAAACAGGAAGGAGTAAAATTCACTTTACAATCACGAGGAGTATCTCTTCCCACACATTCTATAGCCACACAGTTTTTCTTGAAGAAACGAAGCCATCATGTATTGAAGTCCAAAATGTCTTCAGTCTCCATCATCTTTACTGTGACGTTTGACTTACTGTGTACTAACAGACTAACATATTCTTTTGGAGTGTAGATTCTATCACATTTCTTAATGTTCTTTTTGAATAACCCAAAATCCCTATCGCAGGGAAGGAATGAATGTCCTCTTACAGGATAACAATGTACAATATTTTGTAACATTTTATTTTGCACCAGTCCTAAGCACATGCAGATCATTGAATGATTTTTGTTTTGGCCAACACAGCCATTAGAGTACAAGTATAGGTCTGTTATATCTTTAGACACACAGTGAGTTATGTAGCCCAATAAAAATGACTTCATTGGCACCTTTCTTGGCCACGCCCTCGTGATATACCTACAAACACGAATGGTGGGATTTTAAATTGTGTACACAAAAGCAGTTTACCCATAACTGACATAAGTAAAATATTTCTTGGACTGGTATGTGGGGTAAGGGTAGATTCTGCATGAAGTCAAAAACTATTCCTGCCACATGGGAATTTTCCTTGCATAACTGTTCAGTTTGTTTTAAAGACTTGTAAAATTTTTGGCTTCTGCGTTATGAACAACTAACTCCGATTCAGCGGCACGTTTTACAATTTCCGCAAGATGAGGACTTTTCAGTTTTGTTGTCAGTTCTTCGCACGTGCTGCACACATCGATTTGTGGTCTTCCAAAGCGATACCGAAAATTCTCATTATAATATTTTCTGTAATATTTGTAAGACACATTTGTTTTTTGGTATTTATCTTCGTAAAGGGTGTGCATTTGCTTTACATCTAACTTACCATCAAGATACTTCACCTCTTTGCATGAGTAATGAGTAGTTTTCACTGGGAATGACTCAATATGTTGCTGGATGTTATTTCTTACTGTGTCTGACATTTTTTGGCAATGGGATTCAAACCACGCTTATCTTTAGGATTCTCTCCTTTCAGTAGCAGTGCTGCTAACCTAAATACTCTCTTCTGAGACACAGCATGCAAACTTAAGAAACCTTTCTACATACCATTACTCTTGTATCTCATCATCAAAAATTCAACATCACAACAATACCAAATATAAACAGTACATCCATAGACAAAGAAGGTGGAAAACATAAAATCTTTTGATGTTCAATAAAACTTGAAATATCAACTAGACAGGCAGAGACATCTAACAGAGAAAGTATAACTAATGCATCATATAGCACTGCAAGATTGAAATGTGCTGCAATCTAAAAGCCTGTCATCAATAAAAGGAACTAACTCCACAAATCAATAATCAGCATTAAAAGGAACTTAGTCCATGGACTTAGTTCTTTTTAACAGAGCCCGCAATAACGCATATGCCTGTTTTATATCTATGGAAAGTAGGGACTAAGTTCCTTTCAACATCAATCAATCCGGCGAACCCGAAAATTTTCATTACCATTAAAAAACATTTTTGGTAAAATATGGACTTAGTGCGTTTTTACAATGACCGATTCAATTAGTAAAAACAGCAATTTTGCCGTAAGGTTGTTTACCTTAGTATGCTTTATTTACTCTTCTACCACAGGAAAATCAAAATAGGTTAATGGCACCAGTGTTGGCAACTTGTAGTTGCGACACGAATAAAAAAAATACCGGTATATACCAACAGTAACAAGAACAATAAAAAAACCTATTTGCAATATTGGCTGTTTTATGGTTAATTCATACACGTTTTACATGAAACCAATTTGGGTTTTTTACGTCAAAATTAAACGTACCGGTAAATGTTTTTACGTCACAATTTCTATGAACTTAGAAAATGTAGCCATTGCCGTATAAAATGTTGGCACCACTACAAAAGAACGTGAAGATAAACGGAAGAATAACACATTTTGTCAGTTCAATAAATACTAACTTAGTTGAAGTGTTACTGTGGTAATCATTTCAGTTAGTTATTAGTTAAAATTTATTTTTCCCTGATTTTGACTGTGCTGTAGAAGGGGTCGGCCTATGTTCGGACCAATACGGTAATCAGATACTGTTGAAGCACACTTACTACCCTGAATGCAAAACATTTCCTCAGACTGTTTATTTGTATATTAAATATTTAAGCATCCTAAGCTTTCAATACTTGTACAAAAAAAAACTCTTATTTACTAGTACTGGATTTAAATGCAGATATTTTAAGAGTGCATTCTCAGGACATGAAAAATTTCAGAAAAATTAATTTTTTATACAGTAGAATCTCATTTTAAATTACATCGATAAAGCCTCAACTTTATACTTTTATACTTTATTCTGAAAGTCTAGTATCAATATGTAGAGTAGCAGGTGTGAAAAAATAGGGCACGGCTGTGACGATAAAGAGCGTTGGTTTCAGGAGCCTCTGAGGGACTACCGCTTCCCCATACGGTCGCTGCGGAACTGGTTCCCGGAGAGCGTGGTGCGCAAGAAGCGGGAGGACATCCGCAACCTGCTGTCGCGGCTCATGAGGGACAGCTCTGCCAGCCTGAAGCTGCCCGACGTGTGCCCGCTCAGCATCGCGGACGAGGAGGTGAGCCCTACTTCCCTCTCTCACTCTCCCCCCCCCCCCTCCACACTGTCTCGGTCCCAGCTGCGACCCGTCACTCCCGATCTGCCTGCTGCATGAGCGATGTGTAGGGGCCTGTTCTTTTCGCGATCGCGATTAAATGACGATAAACGCAAAATCACCATAAAATACAGTTTTTACGCGAAATCGCCATAACACACCGTTTTTACACGAAATTTAGTATTAAAACGCGAAATCGCAGTGTTTTTATGCGAAATTTAAATACTGGGTAAAAGAATTGTCTCGTCACTGGTAAACAAACACCGCAACATGGCCGCCACTGAACATTAGTCGTAAATGCACGAAAGCATACAAAAGCTTACACACGCTCACGTTATAATGTTAAACCCAAAAATATACTATAAAAATACGCAAAACTATGGCGTTTATTTTCCTTTTCGGCATAATGTTTGGATAGAAACAGGCGAAGTTTTAAAACACCGCTCGGGGCAGTGACGTCAGCTTGGAACAACACCGGATAAATACAAAAGCAAGCAGATGATTGGGCGAACGGTGGCGGTGTTTGGAACATCCTTACGTGAGGCCATACCACGTCAGCCGGGGGCGCTGGCATAGTTGGAACAGCGTCGTAATATCAAGCAGAAAGCTTTTTAAATCGCGCCAAAAACGGAAAAATGTAAAAAAACATTCATTTTCGAATGGTGTGACGATGATGATTAGTTGGTCAACAGTGTGTTATAGATTTTGTTAAAGGGATTAATAGTTTTCCAGATTAGTTTATGGGAACGAACTAATAATCAGTGTCTAAATCAAAAGTTTGTCATATAAATATTATGCAACCTACCTATTTGTTTAGGGTATTCAGTAATGAGTAGGTTCAAGTAAAATTATTTAACTTATATAATTTCAGATATATTTACGGTAACACACACACACTTTTTTTTCATGTTTTTAGTACCACTTTTGTGTTTTTAAGTAAATTTTAGCACTCCTTTAGTGTTTTTAAGTGAATTTTAACACCGCTTTTGCTAATTTGTAATGGCGAAATCTGAAACTTTTATTTACCACTTTCAGGTAGCCCTAGCAGTGTGTTGTCGGCTGGAGAGCTGTGGCCCGCAGGTTGCAGGCAGGCAGGAGGCGGCGGTGCCGAGGAAGCAGGCGGCGGCCGGGCCCAAGGAGCTGCTGGTGCGGGCGGTGAGCTCGGCGAACGCCAGCCCTCGGTCGCAGCTGCTTCTGTACGCCCCGCTGATCCCGCGCCACGCCACCTCCCGGGAGCGCATCGTGCCGATACAGCGCGACGGGCTGTTCCGCCTGTCGGTGGACTACCGGAGCGACGAGGAAGAGGGGCAGCCGCGCACCCCTGCCTCCTCCAGGCACACCCTGGAGGTACTGCGTGCCAAGAGGATAGACAGGCACCTGGATCGTGACCACGCCCCTTCCCCGCCGAAGAAGTGCCGCAACAACCGGGTCACAAGGTAACGGCCGGCTCCTCTACACAGTATAGGAACATACTCGTGTTCCAGGTTCACCGTCATTTCAAACAAATTTTTAACCAAACGCACCTGACCAAAAATCCTCTGTGTAGTGCTGCGGTCTTTCAGTTGTACATTGAAACTCTGTATTTGCGTTCTCTGTATTAACTTTTTCCTGCATTCAACTACAGTAGAATCTCGTTAAAGCGAGCACAGTAATAGCGAGAACACGGCTATAACGAGGTATTTTTGAGGAATTTACGGCGTGATCGCTTGAAGCCCGCTTCAGTCGCCACCTAAGTGCGTGGCTTTAAAAATAGAATCCCATCCTTTCTTTCTTTTATCAAACTTCTGCTTGGCTTCAAGGCCATGGTATGCTCGACTCGAATAAACCAAGCCTTTGAATATACATATACTTGTACGCATTTCATAACATTGTTTATAACTATGTTATGCCAAAAAAGTCAGAGCCGTCTTTATACTTGATGCTAATTGATCGCGTTAATAATACACAAATATTTATAAACTTGTTTGGAATTATTTCAGTTGTGACACGTTTACAAACACGTCATGTTATTTATTTTACTATCTGACAAATAGTAGGCACTAGAGCTGTAGCAAACCGTATGTATTCGGTACTGAGTAACGGGTGCGCCATCTAGTAACGAGTAACGAAACGTTACACACGGCTGCATCTTGTTACTCGCATTTTTCGTATGTTTTACGCATGCGCGCGCATATTAGATGAATTTACGTTACAAAGAACGAGGTTTGTTTATTAAGTAAAGTATAATTTGGAAATTCGTCATCCAAGTTTTTTGACTGTTTATTAAAGGTATTGTGTGTGTAGACAAAGTTTGAGATTGGAACAGAAACAACGTAAGAAAGTATTTTTTACAAATTAGAAATATGTATGTTTTGGTTTTTATAATCACGTATTTTCACGTTTTTTTTGGTTGTTATCTTAAAAGAGATAATATTAAAAATCCGCTCTAATGAGATTTAATTATTTCTTGGTTAACAAAAACTATTAATTATCAAATATTGTTAATTGTTTATATTCAATTTATTATTAGGTATTTACGCGACGTCACACTGTACGCGTACGCAATACGACTGGATTCGTTGCTGCAACATAACATAGCATGTTATGCGGTATCCGAAGTAACGAGTAACGTAACGATAGTAACGAGTACTAATTGTTATAGTAACGAATACATACGGGTACACATTTTTTCTTTATTTTTACACCTCTAGTAGGCACTACCTTATTTATTTCCGAATCACTAGAGCAGTTTTCTTGTAACTTTTGTTTCGGTCAGTTGTTGGGGTATCTGTCCGGGAAAGGGGTGGTGATGGTTTGAGTTTAATCCCAAATTTATTTTCTAAAAAAGTTGACAGGTTTCTTTAAATGAAAAAAGTATAGTTTTCCAGCGACTATTTCGTTTGAGGCGTACGTGCGTTGCCGCACTACTGCTTTTTTGCAAGGAATTAAATCGTCGCGCTACACTAGCACCACCGAACCAACATGGTCGTCAGCAGACAGCCCGCGTCAGCAATAGATAGCAGGACAATGCTGCGTCGGCCGCGGGCTGAGATGCTATACTTACGTGGCGTGGTAGGGTATTCTGGTTATTTTTACGCAATCGGTGATCGCATCCGTACTTATGGGGTATCGTTTTAAAGAGAATTCACACATCTGCTCACTGAATTTAAGATTTCGTTAATATAACCTGTTATTTTCCAATTATACAGGTTTAAACACAATTTTTATGCTATTTTAGGTTAATTTTTATTTTTTGGGGGCCAAAATCTGTCCAATTCGGTTATAGCGAGGACACGGTTATAGCGAGGATCAAACCCGGAACCGTGACACCTCGCTATAACGGGAGTCTAGTGTACTTTCTTTAGGTCCCACAATGTAACATAAAACCATGTTTTATCGCATAATTGTCACACTCACGTAATCACACTATTATTTCAGGGTGTCATAATTAGGAGAGGAAAAATTCTCTCATAAACGTTGCATATTGTTTTTGATACCGCTATTAGATTCCAAGTGCTTTGTGTAGGTAGTAAACATGACTTTGCCAAAGATCACAGGACAGTTTTCAGTTGCAGTCAGGAATGGAAAAATACTGTGATTACTGATTACAGTAAGGATCATTTAAGACATTCCCACGCAATATGGTCAGATGTTTTGGCTGTGCCATTTGCTCCATTATATTTACAGTTACATAATTTTATTCTATGTAAGTCCCCTTGCCCTAAAACTTTGTTTCATGTACAAATGAAACCATGTTTTTATTTAAGCTGAAATCCATTGTTTGTTAGAATATTACTATTTACATATTTAACTAACGGAAATAATAAGTATCCAATGTGTGTAAATTCTCTTATAAACATTTTTTCAAAGTTATAATCTTTTATTTTTTTTGTCACCTCTGTGAAGCATTTATGTAAATGAAAATGTAGCCAACTGCTAGTTAGCATCATACATGTTTGGTTATTTTGATTCCTGTATAGAGTGCATGCATGTAATCTAACATCAATATCTTGCTGATTGCTTAGCATACGCGCACTCTGTCTCATGCTGAGTAAACTACATTTGGTTGCCCGGCCCACACTTTTTCATGGTTAGTGTGTACTATGACAAATATAGTTATTTATGGTTACGCTATGTTTGTTCCTACTCATGTTTGAGTCACATTTTTAATTATCAATGAAGTTAATACTTTTTTTTAAAATGAAAGACTGTTTAATTTTAATTTTACTTCGGAACACTCCGCTTGTAAAAAGGAGAGAAAAAATAAATTTGCAGTTTTTCTCTAAAGTGAATACTTCTTGTGTATTTATCATGCTCTGCATTATTTTAAAGAATTAACTATACGTTAAATTTTGTGTCTGAGTTTAGATGTTTACACATCACTGGCTAGTATGGAAAGACTCGCTCACTTTTTTCTAATGAAACAAGATTTTTTTATTGAGTTGTTAGATTATTTCTTTAAAACTAACATATTTCTTGCTGTAATGTGAATTGTAGATGGTTTCATGTAGATTAAGATTTTTTTTAATTGCAAGTTGATACTTTAATAAATAAAAGTTAGGTATTATCTTTTCGTAAACCTTTGCTAATTCCAAAAGTGACATATCCTTTTAAACAAAATGGCAGCTAGAAACCAAAGTGTTAAGATTAAAATGTGAAGAAAAAATATTATAAATGGAAACAAAAAAATTCATAAACAGAAAGTTAAACAAAATTGGTCAGCAGCGTCCCGTTTTTGATTTGAAATGGATTAGCTTTAAAAATATTTATTCTTTATTTTTTATTTGCTAGTTGTAAGTGACCCAGCCGTGGACTTAATAGTGAAACGTGTGTGTTCAGTTGACTGCAATTGTTTCTGGAGTATTGTTTTAATACTCTTTGCTCTATTGGCCATCACAAACCACAGTGATTGGTTGTTTCATGAGTGATGGCACAGTTGCGTGTGTGAGAGAGAGAGAGAGAGCCAGAGAGAGAGAGAGCCAGAGAGAGAGAGAGAGACAGAGAGAGAGAGACAGAGAGAGAGCCAGAGAGAGAGAGAGACAGACAGAGAGAGAGTGAGAGAGAGAGAGAGTGTGTGTGTGTGTGTATGCATATCATTTGGAATTCTGATGATTGTCGTTGCAGTTCGTGAGAGACGATCTGGTCGTGTGCGGCCGCTCATCTGAGGAGCATGCAGCTAACCGATCCTCCGTCGGGACTGCTGGTCACCGCGCCGTGACGTGACTCGAGTCGCCGCCCGCTGCGGAGGTTCCATTGATGAGAGTGCTCCCGAAAGCTGACTCCTCACTTCACATCTCGACCAATTGTCCTAAACTTGGAAGAAGTGTGATCTCATTGTGCTCTATAGCCCCCAATGAGCTGTATGTCTGTCTGTCCGAAACATTCTGGAACTGGCTTTTCTGAGTTTGTAGCTCTGAGCAGCAACCTCTCACTTACAAGAAATTTTGTTTTTGAAAGTTCCCCATTCTGATTTATAACTTGATCCTCGCTTGTTTGCATTGTACAAAAAAAAAAAAGAATGGAAACAGGCTGTCTGACTACTTGTTATGATTTACGTTAATTTAAAAAGTACGTAGTTCGGCACAGAAGTTATGTGTTTGTTCCTTGACATGGCTACGCGGTTAAGTGAACACACGTTAGCTTTACAGAAACCAAATTTTTGTCATATTTTATGGCTAGTCTCCTAGCAGAACTGTCAAAAATGCATGTTACATAGTACACTGCAGATGTATTTCATTTTACCAATTTTTTTTTTGTGCAAAATATGAATGATTTTTCTTGAACATTGTAGTTTGTGTCAAACTATGAATCAGTGTTCAAATATTCTTTATCTTTCTCGGAGTACCAAAGAAGATGACATGCGTGCACATTGTTTTTGTCACGTGATTGGGACGCGTTCTGTTTAAAACTAATTTACGAGTGTTGAGAACATGTGTGTGTGTATTCGCACACACATGTTTATACATGTGTGTGTATTCACACACACATGTTTATGTGCACCTAGCATTCAAATTCTTGAGCTTCTGTGTGTTTTACATGAACTTCATTGCAGTTTAGTTATGTGCATTGGCTTAAAGTGGGCTTTTGAACATCTCTAACACGTCTGTTGAGACTTAAACTATGTACGTATGACACTACGTGATGATGTGTCAAGAAAATTAAACTTTTGTAAATGTAAAATGATATGTTTTATTTTTAAAATTTTAAATCAATTTTTATTATTACTTCTCATTTGGGAATGAGTTTGGTTTGTATGTACTGTTTGTTTTCTAGTGATTGTGAATAAAAATGAATACGTCTTGTTAATTTGGGTAAGCACTAGTAGTGAATGATGTCCACATGTCCGATGTGGTGCATTTGTATTCTAATATATCAACACTTATCAAGTTAATTGGGCTCTTCTGAAACAAATTACTTTGTATGCATGTAGCGTGATGATTTTGAAGTGTTTTGTCAGTAGATAGTAATGTAACACTCGCTATCTTCATGCAGTACCATTATGCCAGACCTGAATAAGAAAATTGATATTAGAATGCCAATTTATCTAATAAATAAATATAATGAGCAGGTCTGGGTGTTTATTTTGTTGAGTAACCTTAGTCAGCCATATCATCTTCAATTATACCAGTGCAGGAGTGAGAATTCATCCAGTTTATACTCTCGCACTTACCTCCCATCAAGTTTCTTTGCCACGGCTTGTTAGCAGTAGTTGTACCCCCCCCCCCCCTTCCCCCCCCCCCCTCATACATCTAAGTAATACAGTGAATCTCACTGTAAAGTATATATATTCAGGTCCCAACAAGATTGTTTACATTTAGTAACAGCTCAGTGTAAAGTACTTTCAATAAAATAGCATTTTTTTTTAGGTATGTTCTAATATTTCACTGTAGAGAATTCCCTGAATGCTTTTTTTTATTATTTTTGATGTGACAACGTCTAATAAATCGATGAAAGCTGGCTACACGCACGAAAAATTGTCCCACTACGGATGTGTCCTGTTTACGCATGCGTGGCATCTCTCTGGTATGTTGCGGACGGTACAGAGAACTCGGCCGGCACGTGGCGGCGTACTGGTTCGAGGTTATTGTTGTGCACCGCGCCACGGGAGTATATTCGCAAGGAAATGGCGATATTACAAGTACATATTATTTTAATTACTAGTGTAAATCAGTATATTTAAACAGTGTTATATGAGTATTGTTTTAGCTGTGTACTAAATATTTATTGCTGGTATGATACTTTTCACGCTTTAGTTTGACATTGGTGATAACATATTTGTCATGAGTTATTATTTGATCAACTAAATCACACACCGTGTTATAGTTATGAGCCCATGAGCGTGTAAATATTTCGAGTCCAACAGAGAATATGCTATTTAAAAGAAATTCAAACAAATAATGTGCGTGGAATATTATTAATTTATACCATCTGAAACTGAAACAATTATTCTCAATATGGTCTCGTGGCCGTGTGGTTAGCATGGATGACTTCCAAACCAAAGGTTATCGGTACGAATCTCGGCAGCTGCGAATTTTTTTTTGTACTTGTAAAAATAAATACGGCGCACGCAACATTTCAAAAGTTCTAAATACATTTGAATTAATGAATGCAAATAAAAGTAAATTTATTAATTAAATTTTACATTTCATTTCACTCCTTTGTATCCATACGGAATTGTGAAAATTCAATAAAATTTATTCAATTTTATTCATAAAAGTATGCAGAGGTAGATTTTATCAAACAAAAGATAGAGAAATTTAAAAAAAAATTCTTCCTCAAAGAATATAATATTTTTAATGCCTAAATGGTTTGGTTGCTAAAACCTATTACGGCTCAGTCTCAGGCCGAATATATTTCCTTTTTTCTGGATCAATCATTTCATCATTGTTTTGTTATGACGTTGTCACGTTAAACTATCGTCCGTAAACTGACTTTACAAAAAACCAATTTTTATTTATAAATATGGATGTTCAACTAAGGTGGATCCCTTTTAGTTCTATATCTTTCCCTGTCGTATTTAATTATTCTGCTGCACTTAATGTTTTTAAAAAAAAATGCATTATACTTTAAAACTGACGATGTTGACCTGTAATGGTGTTTTCTTCTAAGTTATTATAGACCTGAGAAAAAATTTGCATGCAAAAGAACTGTATAACCAGAAATAAAACCTCAATACTACCTTTTTGACTTAAAAATATTTACCTTATGTCAAGTTATAGCATGCATACATTCATTTAAGATATTTTAAATTTTTTCAAGTAACATTAAAATACTTCTAAAATATATTCATTATAAAAAACTTATTTTATGGCTTCTTACTGTTTTTTATAAAAAAAAATTTATTAGTTTTGGCTTTCCATTCTCTTCAATGAACTCATAATGTGGACAGTTGTATTAGTTGGTTTGACCACCTACAAAGTTGGTGAGAGATGTGAGAACTTGACAGACCTGAAGGATTGTTGGCATCTCTTCCTTAGAGTTTCAGCTTCGTCGTCGTCAGCATACACTCCCTCGCATGAGGTGCAAATTTCTTATGTGGTTTGGATTTCACGTAAGCCGACCACACCATTCACCAATGTGAATAATCCGTTGCGTGATAAAATGTTGCACAGATTCCAGTTTCGTCGTGTTAGTACCGGCTGGAAAGTGTCAGTTTTCGTTGAGCACTGGAACAAGTGCTTCAGCTTGTGTTTTCACATTATATCAGGATGAGACTGGCCTGCTATTTATGTATGTTTGATATAGAAATGTTTCATTTGCGCCTTCTGGATTTCACAGCTGTGCCTTTCCAAACAACAGTGCTCCAGAACTAGACTTCTTTTAGTTTATTTTTATGTAACTAATTTTCTTTCCAAGAGTCCTATTTGTTGTTTTGTTTGATTCTCTTACATTATCAATGGGTTTTAATTTTACGCCCGACAATCCATTCCGTCGCTGCTCCACGCCCCATCTCATCTCACTATCTCAGTCTCCCGGCTGGTCAAAATGACAAGTGTGTCCCTCGGGTAGGGCAGCCGGCACCATTGAGTGTCTGCCTCAAGCAGGAAACTACATGTCAGTTTTTCACAAGAAATGCATAAATGAAAATACAATGTAACATTGCAACAGGTGTTTCAAAATCATTGTTTAGCATAATTTTTAATAGCATATAAGGCTGAAAATTTACAAAATGTTATATTTAACTCCAAATATTTAAAAAAATAAATAAATAAGCAATAGAAAAATAAAATAATTGATGTCTACACAAATGTGCTATAAGATGAAAGGTATAGAACATTATATAGTCCAGACCTCCAGCTAGCTCAACATTGGACTAGAACACTTGAATAAATTTGTTGGGTACTGAAAAAATATATTAACTTCCTAAAATATTTGGTACTGTCAATGATTGGTTGCTGAAATAATGTCTCTTGGACACGAACTGATAATTAACAGCTTTTTTTATTAATACTTGAAGAAAATTCCCAGTAACCACGGCCGCCATCTTCTGACCATGATAACAATTACACGTTGAATATACAACCACTTCACCCAAAACATCTTCACTGTCTCCTAAACACAAATTTACTGTACGTAGGTACCGAAAAATGAACATTAAAGAACTGTTTGTGATAAAATCCCGTATTTGCTTGAAACTCATGGTACAAGCCGAAGGACTCAGTCCTCAGAACAGTGGCAAAATTACTTGCTCATTACTTTGGGCTAAATGCCAACTACTGTGGTCAACAAATTCCTATCAGAAAAAAATTTAAAAAAGGTTTTAAGTTCGGCGTAGCCCGGACCACAGCCGCTAAAATCTTTCTTCCTACCATTAATAAATTATTTGTGAACCACCCCTAAAGCACATTACCTCTTGGTACCCTCGTACAGATTTTGATTAATTTCATTGTTGCAGTTTATCCTCCAACAGGAAAAGGAACTGTCATGTGACATGTCCTCCAACCAATCACAAAATTACACACAAAAATATCAGCCAATCATGGCACATGGCAACAATACTTTGACTAAATCCAGTCTTTTTCTCATGCTTCTAGAACCCGGTCTTGTGACGCAATAATTGTGTTCAGACTTAGACAAATATTGGTATAGTATGCTATTAATTGTTCATTTCCACCTTGAACCTGAGAAAGGACAGCACCAAATCCATATCCGCTTGCATCAGTGTCGACGGGGGTAGGCAAGTATGCGGCTAGTATATAGGTATCCCTGGAAGTCTTGAAAGGCAGTTTCACATGCTGAAGTCCATAGAAATTGTCTCTGGTCCTCGGTCAGCTGATGCATTGGTTTTGCGACTTCTGAGAACCCAGACACAAACTCCCTATAGTAGGCACAGAGTCCCATGAAACTCCTTACATCATTCTTATTTTGAGGTCACTCCTTAACAGACCAGATCTCAGGATCTGTTCGCACTCCATCCTGTGATACAATAAGTCCCAGGAATATTACCTCATGCTGGAATGAGAAGCACCTCTTGGGACTTAACGTAAGTTGTGCATGGCAAAACCTGTTGAACACATCCTGGAGATTTTGCAAATGTTCCTTCTCTGTATTTCCCACCACAATAATGTCTTCCCGGTATACTAGGCATGTTTTCCAAGTCAAGCCAAGCAGCACAAGTTCCATCAATCTCTCAAAAGTTTCAGGAGCATTACATAACCCAAAGGGTAACACAGTGAACTGGAACAGCACCACTCACTGTTGAGAAAGCAGTCTTCTCCTTATCTTCGGGGTGCAGCTCCACTTGACAGTAACCGCTCTTCAGGTCCAGTGTGGAGACGGGTCCAGTCTGGTGCCAGAGTCGGTATTAAGTGTGTCATCGATACATGGGAGGGGGTAGCTGTCCTTTTTTGGTGATGTCATTCAGCTTCCGGTAGTCGACACAGAACCTCAGTTGGTCATCCTTCCGTACTAAAACGACTGGGGAAACCCAAGGGTTCACTGATGGTTCTATTACACTACCCTCCATCAACTTTTCTGCTTCTTCCTGTTTTGTTAGAGGCAGCCGCCGTGGGGCTTGTCGGATTGGTTCCTCACCACCTGTGTGATGCGATGGTAGACCAAGCTTGTTCTCCCAAAGTCTGTATCCCCCATAGAGAATACATCCTGGTTGCTTATCAGGAAAACAGTAACAGTAACTTCTATTTCTTCATCTGTGAGGTTATTTTGGCATCGCCTTGCCACCGTGACTGAGAACCGGGGTGAACTTAGTGACGCGGAGGTAATTTTAAATAATTTAAATATGAGATTGGTCCAGGAGGGCGCCAGGTTAGCCCGGACGTCTTAACCTCAGGGTTAGTGTGGGTCGCCAGTTCCCAGTGTGACTCGCTAAGCTCGGTGGCTGCACCTGATGGTGAAGACTCTACTGACTAACGACATCCATGATTGCTCCCTTCTCCGCACGGGTAGTTGATTGTCAACACATGTTGCACTTCACGTCACTCGTCTACGTCCTCTGGCAGTCGTCCTGCTGCAGAAATATTGCTATCCGAATCAGTCAGCCTTGTACTTTTTTTAAAAAACTCCACGGTACGGTCGCGCGGTGATGGAGAAGTTACAGCGGATATTAAAAAAAAAATGTACGTTAAGTTTTTTAATAAGTTTATATAAATTTCCAGAACAATTCCGGATACTTCGAAATCTACCTACGCCTGTAGGCTGTGCCGAAAGGGATTTTTTTTTTTAAATATGTACGTTGTATTATTGACGTGACAACGTCTAATAAATCGATGAACGCCGGCTGCACGCACGAAAAAGTGTCCCGTTACGATGTGTCCCGTTACGCTCATTGTACGCTTGCGCCGCATCTATCTCTCTTCCACTCTATTGGAACAACCATCGATTTGACTTTTTCGAGGCACATTAAACTTGAAACACTCCCATTCGTTTCCTACTTTTCCTATCATCGTCCTATCCTTAACAGAATAACACAGATCGGAAGAAGTTAAATAGCAAGCATGTATAAAAGTTATAGTTAAAATAATCTCTTCATTAAAGTAATAAACATATTTGAATTAATGAGTGCAAATAAAAGTAAATTTATCAATTAAATTGTAGATTTCATTTCTTTCCTTTGTATCCATACAAAATAGTGATAATTCAATAAAAATTATTCAATTTTATTCATAAAAGTATGCAATCATTTCGTCAATATTTTGTTATGACGTCACGTTAAACTATCGTCTGTAAACCGACTTTACAGACAACCAATTTTTTTTTGGTTTCAGTTCTAATTTTTTTATTTGTAGGGATACAGCTGTTAAAATTGTGGTTGCGCGCGTTTGTAAGTATAACACAATTTTTAGTACAGGCTCCAGGAGGAAATTTGTAAAGTGGTCTCTGGACTCTTGAAGGAGGTGGAGCTGGCGAGAGACGGCAAAAGCCCGCACGCAGGCGGCCGGGTCGGGCGAGGCAGCGACAACCCACCAGCACCGAGCCGCAGGCGCAGACGCGCTCGGGGTGCAAGGGGTGCAGCTGTCACCGCTCCGTGTCTGCCGCGGCGCAAACACATCAGTCGCGTTGTCGAGCTCCGAGCTCCCCACAGCGACGGCAGAGCTACTGTGCGATGCAACTGTGCGGCAACTGTTCTCTCCAGCGGCCACTTCAACCCCCTTCCCCCCGACAGGGGCGCCACCGAGGCAGCCTAGCAGGGCCGGCCATTTTCTTTTCGTGCGGTCCTCGTGCTGAGAACCCAGACACAAACCGCCTACATTAGGCACAGAGTCCCGTGAAACTCCTTACAACTTTCTTAGGGCCGCAAGACCCAAGCACCCAACTCCAGCATGGTTTATTTTTCAGCCCCTCCAACTCTTCTTACCTGGACCCTTATTCCCTCTTGTCCAGTAGTTACCTGCTTGCTTAATGCATGTTATTTGATCCCCGCATGACCCGGCCCAGGGTTTTCCCTCTGTCTATGCAGGTTTTACCTGGGTCACATTAGCTAGCTTTTAAGCTAGGCGACCAATGGGGCGTCAGTCATGGCGCCAATTGCAGCCATGGCTGGCCAGTAAACCCCAATAAGCACACGATGCACGCGCCCTTGTCCTGCATGTTTAAAAACCCGCATGGTAGAGTGTATAGGCTTCGGCCTGAGACACACTTAGGTCCTCCCCTAACCTGGACCCTCCCCTACACACTTAGAACAATTTAGGCTAGGAAAAAAAAATTACATCTTTCTTATTCTTATGTTGAGGCCACTCCTCGACAGATCAGATCTTCTTAGGATCTGTTCGCATTCCAACCTGTGATACAATTAAGTCCCAGTCTGTCTAGTTCTTCTGTGAAAAATTATCACAATATGGAAAACGAAAAAAAAAAAAAAAAAGTTTAAATTTTATTAGCGTGTAATTTAAAGTGCTGCCCAATACCTTTCGATTTTAATCAAATGTTCATGATTTCATGTACCTAATAAAAAACCTTAAAAGATTTTAATTCCTCATATAACAGCGCGATTTCGCCGGAAATTTATTGTTTGCGTTAGTAAAACTAACCAGAGTATAATTTTTTTTGTACCGAGAACATCAAAATTTCTATAGATAAACGAGAAAAAAGAATGGTTGAATTTAATGTTCCAGATTGGCTTAAGAAGATTTGAGTTTATTTGATAAATGTTCTGGCCGTTTCATTAGGGAGCTATTCTATAACCCCCATCCCGGCTCCCGAGTAAGGAAGGTCCTTCTCCATAGTGTTAAGACCCCGAAATGTAAATTGCCTAGGGCAGAGGTCGCAGACTTTAGAGTGAGGTGAGCCAAATATTAAGTTACAATCTCCAATTTTTTTTAGAGAGCCGCAACATGTATTTCCTCTAAATCTACGTGGAATTTTAAGGCGATTAAAAAAAACGAGATGCAATCAAAATAATGTATTCACTAATTCAACATAAAGTCTTAAAAAAATAAAGGTTACTTAGGAAAAAAACACGTAAATGCAAAAAAAAAAAAAGTGGTATTCATTGGTAGGGCTCTCCTGATGAAACAAGAAAACCTTAATTAATTTAATTGAATAATTATTAAATAAAAAGCACCAGGCGATACCTGGCGGGCGGTGATAAGTGGGAGTGCAGGTTGAGACATGACGTAATTGTGCATCTTTTTTTTTTTCTTTCATTTTTTTTTTTCCTGTGGCAGCGCAGAGATTTTTACCGTGGTCTGCTGACCTCTGCCGCAAAGTCTTGGTTTGACGGTCCAACGGTAAACCGTCTCCAAACTGCCATCCCTTCTGTGGTGCTCACCCCATGTGCGGACGAGTGAAGTTCGAAATGCCAGCTATCACTTCATCGCACCTTATCACAGCGAATCCTTGTCCAAAGTCTGTAACATGAGTTGTGAGTTACGTCACCATCACGCGCGCATGCGGTCACGCCGAACGTCAAAACGTCGCTAGCGCAATTTCTGGAAATATAAACTTTTACTATGTTATTCGGATTTGTTTGGCTTAGTTAATTCATGTACGTGCCTTCTTTTTTACGCTGAACAAGTACTTAACTTAAATATATTGCATGGAAACAACACAAAATGATAGCAATCGATAATGAAATATCATGTTTCTTGTTAAAGTTATAAAATGATACTTAAAACCTGTAGCTGTGGGCGCTGTGGCACTCTTTGTGTGTGTATATATATAAACATATATATTATATATATGTTTATATATACATATATACTATATACATAAATATATGTACATACACATACATATATACAATCTGGATGTTAACAATAGGGTTTGGCGAATGTAAATTCCGATAGTATTTACTTATTCTATTATCATTGTCACTATACTTAAAGCACAAATTATAGGTAATATGTATAGCTTTTTAAAAACTCTATCAGCAAATTCAACTTTTAGTGATATGAAATTTTGGATGTGATGAAAAACAGCTCGTTACATACCAACTTGAAAGACGCGTGCAAAATGAAATCTTTCTCTGTTTTTTTTTTTTTTTTTTTTTTTTGCATTTTTGACGTGACGTCTAATAAATCGATGAACGCCGGCTGCACGCACGAAAAAGTGTCCCGTAACGCACATTGTCCCGTAACGCCGTGTCCCGTTACGCTCATTGTACGCTTGCGCAGCATCTATCTCTCTTCCACTCGATTGGAACAACCATCGATTTGACTTTTTCGAGGCACATTAAACTTGAAACACTCCCATTCGTTTCCTACTTTTCCTATCATCGTCCTATCCTTAACAGAATAACACAGATTGGAAGAAGTTAAATAGCAAACATGTATAAAAGTTATAGTTAAAATAATCGGTTCGTTAAAGTAATAAATATATTTGAATTAATGAGTGCAAATAAAAGTAAATTTATCAATAAATTAAATTGTAGATTTCATTTCACTACTTATTTGTATCCATACAAAATAGTGATAATTCAATAAAAATGATTCAATTTTATTCATAAAAGTATGCAATTATTTCATCAATGTTTTGTTATGACGTTGTCACGTTAAACTATCGTCCGTAAACCGACTTTACAGACAACCAAATTTTAAAATATTTATTTATAACATATATATATACACATTTCAAATTTAATAATTTTCTTTTATTTTACATGACATATTCGCATAATTGATGTGAAAGTAATTATGTATGAGCAAAGGAAAATAAAACAAAAATGATATTGATTGGTTAATACAATCTCCAGCAGTTGAGAGGGTTATGGTTTGACCCCCCTTTTATCAACGGACATGTCTTCCATGCACCCGGTGGTTCGGAGCTCAGTGTAATCCCGTCGCCGCAAGCTTCTTTGCTTGTCCGTGTGACGTCAAACCCTATCAAACGATTTAAATACCCGCCAGTTGGACGTAAGTTGAACCATCTCAACTCCCGAGTGCCCAACACGAAGACTGCGCATTTTGAATTCGGCCAACGGAACCGTCGGTCGTCCAGCAAGTGACCAGCACTGAACGCCCACTAACAATTAAAGACTGTGTCGCGGGAGAGGAAGATAGGGGTTATGGTCGCCATGTTGATTTTTTTTTATCATTACATTTTTAAAGGCTATTTCTAAAATTTTAACTCCATACCTCACTTGCATTTGTTCTGCCATGGGTGTAAAACAAAGCACGCAAATATTCGTAATTATCAACACTTACGCAACTTTGTATAGATACCCATGCCATGATATTACACTAGTGAATATCTGTTGAAAATATTTGTCCAAGGGAGGTATCAGGTTAAAATTTCAGAAATACCCCTTAAATAAACGAAATGGCGGGATATATATAAATATGTATATATATATATATATATATATATATATATATATATATATAAACATGAAGCGTCAGAACGAGCATTAAAAGGATAGGTATAAGGTCGCATGTGCATGAATGGAGAGAATATAAAAACGACCATAGAATCTGAACGACTTTTCTGGGGTTTGTTTGTCGGTTGGTTATTTTCATTATGGAGACCTGAATGTATAAAAAAAGTCAATACAGCGTAACGAAAAAAATTGTAATCGGTTGTTCATAAAAATAAAACAATTGTGAAAATATTATTAACTGTACAATTATAAAAAATCACATAAGAAAAACCTGTATGGTAACCAAATCTTAGACTATATATAAATTTATTTTTTTTCCTTAACAATTGCATAACAGAATATTTAAAAAGGCTCAAATTAGCTTCAAATGTTAATATATTTAATCGTTCTAAGATTTGGTTACTATAGAAGCTTTTCTAAAGTTATTTTAATAATTTTACAGCCTAATTATTTTTATTTTTACTAACTTTAGTTCCAAGCCTTTATTTTATTAAAAAAATAACGGTTTGCAATTTTTTACAACACATTGTAATTGTAATGACTATTTCTATACATTCAGGTCTTCGTAATAAAAATATCCAGCCGTCAAAATAACCCCCATCGAATTCTGTCAAGTGTTAAGATTATATAATTGTTTATACACTCACGAAGCGACCTTTCCCACCCTCTTAAGACGACGGGACGTCCATTGGTGGTCCCAGTGGTCAGTTAATATTACAATGGCCATAGTTGTAAATGTGGCTTGCGCGTATTTCATATCTGGTAAGATTTAGAATGGATTATATTAGCAATAGACTTGTAATTTTCGTCATACTATAAGGGTAAACATATGCATGAAAACCCTTCCTGAACTCAATTTCCTCCCCCCCCCCCCCCCAAAAAAAAAAACCAAACCGCTCTTGTTATGGCCCTATGATATTACCCCTCCGTTTAACGTCTAACGTGCTCAACTGTTTAGACTGTCTTGGATGTTTGCAATAGGTTTTGGCGAATTTAAATTTATCTATTATTTACTTATATTATTATTGCCACTATAGTTGAAACACCAATTATATGTAATATGTACAGCGTTTGGTTATCTATATCAGCATATTGAATTTTCAGTGATCATGAAATTTTGGTCGTGTTGAAATATAGCTCGTAACATACAACACTTTTTTCAGCTTTAGCATTTTAAAAATTTATTTAATTTTACATGTGTATATTGCATTAAGTACCCGAATTACCAAATCACACGTTATTTAAATCATTGTGATTTCATATTATTATATTGTTGTGTCAGTTATTTTTTATATTACTGGAAAACAGCAATAACTTTCCATCATTGTTGAAACAGGCTATCCTGCGAAGTACAGCACCAACCCAGCGAAACTTTCAAAAGGTAATGTTACCACACTTACACACTGCAATTTTATATAAAATATAACTGAAATATAACTAAAGTAGTAATAACTGTTGAATTCAAACATTATAACCTTTAACCTAAAAAATACTATTTAAAAGATAATAGTTGTGATGTATTTTAAGTGTGCCAATATTTTATTTACAGTTTTATAGTTTCCCACAGCTCCTCTAAAACACCGCCATTACCTCAAAACTTGGGGAGAAATACTGGCTTCTCCCTCGATTCATGGCGCGAAACCTGTCGACCAATCACGAAACGAGTTTGGGGAGACGCTGTGCGCTGGCCTTGCGCTGTCTGTCCCTCGAGGGAGAAGGCCATTTTGTGTGCCGGTGAGACGCTGAAGGGGTAGCGAAGTGATAGTTTTTTGCGCCGTGTTTCTTAATTTTACTCAAGATTCTCTATCAACCAGCAATGGAAGATTTGCAGGGGACTGCAATTCCTCAAGATGCCCTATCCGTCGCGCAGTTGGAGTTAGGAGGGAATCCAAATGCCTTGGCAATAAGAAGGCCGTTCGATCCTGAGGCACATGATTTGGACGCATCTTTCCGTCTGACACGTTTTGCTGATTTAAAAGGATGAGGGTGTAAAGTCCCCCAGGAGGTTCTAGCGAAACTCTTGGAGGGACTACAGCAAGACGAAAATAATGCCCAGGACGAACATGCCCACTTTATGCATTTGGCGGTTCCCAGAATCGGTGAGTTTTTTTTCCCAGCTTTTGTTGTGTGTGTGCCATTATGTCATCACATTTTTTGACTGTGTCTACAAGTGAAAATAGGAATACTTGTCGAAAGTTAAATTTTAGTATTTATTATGTGATCCATTAAAATAATCTGTTTTATATTTTTATATATTTGAACCTCTTCTGGCCGAATATGCCACGGTTATGGTATTGATTTTTCTAATGTTAATTTTACTCGTAGGGTTTTCAATCACATTTATAATGTCTGTGTTAAACAATAACTGAAAAATAATCATAATATTTAAATTTTTGTAGATCTAAGCCTAACAGTATTGCCAAATATAGGGTTATATGCTTCAAAGGTGGTTAAGATTTAATCAATTTTGTATAGCAACCATCGTATTTGCTTTGTTTTTTGCATCCAGTAAATGATTTTTGTTGGTATAAGCTTTTATCATTTTGGACAGTTCATATTAAACAATTATAGAAATGAAAAAATCTAATGAAACCTATTTCAGTAATTTCTTTTTAGAGAAGGCGCTCAGAAATAAAATTCGAAAATGTTTTTCTACTACTTGTTTAAAAAAACTCCGTGATGAATTTAAAAAAAAAAAAAAAAAAAAAAAACTTGCTAACCTAACCAATAATTCACACTAAAATTTACAACCAACGATTGATAAGATTTTGCTTGCATACAACATCCTAGTATATTATTCAAAATGTTAAAATAAAACTATCGATAAAAAATTAAAAATATCGCAGTGCTGTTTTACGAAATCACGAAGTATAATGAGAGGAACTCAAAAATGTGGATTTTGAAGGAGAGTCACTTATCTGAAATAGAATAAAGAAAAATTTAATTTTTTTTCCTTTCTGAAATGTTTCGCTACCATTTTAATGAGTGGTGAGGTTAAGTTACATATTAAAAATAATACTGTGATTTTGTGAGAATGGTCAGTTCTGTCAGGTTAGCCACTTTAAAATTGTGTGGACGGTTGGTTAGGTTAGGTTAACTAAATTAAAAATTAATGTAATATCATTTGAGCTTATATTATTTTAATATTGCTGAACTAATGTTCACATAATTTAAAAGTTATACATAAGTATTGTAAATACCTAACATAACCAACCATTTGCACATATTTTCAATGTTGCTAACCTAGCAACCCCTCTTTAAAATGGTCCAATACTAGTGAAATACTTGAAGTAAAATAACATCCTCTTAGATAATGACTAGAAAATTGTCAGGAAGTAAAATTAATCATTTAGGATTATTTATTACAATTTTTTTTCCCATGGAAAAGTGGTTCCTCTTCAGATTGACCTTCAAAAATATCATTTTAAAGTATTAATTTAGAACAGAACCTACCTTAGAAGTTTACCTTAAGATATACGTACTAAACACTAAACATAATAAACTAGTAACTGACATAATGATACTGTTTAAACATTACTTGCTATAGGGTAATTTTGCACTGTATAGAGTTTTAGGTTGCGATTAGGGTGCAAAACAACTATAGGGAAAAGCTGGTTAGGTTATGTTAACTACATAAATTATTAATGTATCTGACCTAACATAACAAATATTTTATTTAAATTTTCAGTCTAATATCTAAGAAGCTTCTACCCAGCAGAATTACCTTCAATGTGTTCAGTTCACACAAGTCTGAGAGTTGCTCTGTAACATGACGACGAAGCGGATCTATGGTGTGAGGTCAGTGTGCGTGTGTGTTGCAGGCATTGGCATGGATTCCTCCGTGACTCCTCTGCGCCACGGGGGGCTGTCGCTGGTGCAGACCACAGACTTCTTCTACCCGCTGGTTGATGACCCCTACATGATGGGTGTGTGTTTCGGCACGGTCCAGCCAAGCATCAATTAACACGGTTCCCACACAGAGAGGAAAAATAGAGATAACAAGGAAAACTCTGAAAATTTTAAATGTGTCTTAAAAATGTGATAACACAAGAAAATTAACAAAACCTTGGTTTTAAGACTAGTTTTTCAGAAGTTTTACAGGTTACATCTTAAGGTGGTTTATAAAAATTTTCAGACAAAGTAGTGTTTGTCACGTAAAAAAAATTGGTAACTGTATTGAGTAATCCCCTAACGTATATGCGATAAGTGGGACAGAGCGATAACTGTGTGAACCAAATTTGCCTAAGTCTGGATGCAATTTTGCATATCAATACATACGATCAATTTATATTTGGTTAGGACTGGAAACAAAGAAAACAATAATTTAGAACAATTATGTGTAGTAAAATCTTTGATAATACAACTAATTATATCATGAATTGTAAACCGTAAACGGATTGAATGGGAAAATGGTAGAAGAAAGTGTGGGAAACCTGAGAATAATAACTTGTGCCTTGATGAGCTGAACCCATTTCATGTAGTTTTTCTGCTAATATTAAGCACTTTGCATGCATTTACACACCTGCACTGACTTATGAAACACACGACTTAACCTAGAAGCCACATGAATGGAAGCTATCTTAATGTGTGAGTCAATGCAGGTTTGAGAGTTAAGCATTAAGAATGCCTATTTACAGCTTAGGTTGCTCGTTAAGTAAATCTGCAGTAATGAAAGTTTTTGCATGCCATCTGTGGATGTGAGCTCGGGCACGTACATTTTAGAGGAAAACTCATTTAGCTGGTTCATATTTCGAAGTGCTGAATTTGGTCACTTATGAATGGATGTTTTGCGACACATCGTGTCAAAAGAAACACTCGGTGTTTTTCCCCCGGGGGAGGAGGTGTGGAGAGCCGGAGCGCGGGGCAGATCTCCCAGCGAGACGCTGTGTTGCAGGCAAGATAGCGTGCGCCAACGTGCTGAGCGACCTGTTTGCGATGGGCGTGACGGAGTGCGACAACATGCTGATGCTGCTGGGGGTGTCGACCAAGATGACGGAGAAGGAGCGCGACGTGGTGGTGCCCTTGCTCATGCGAGGCTTCAAGGTAACCTCCTTGCTTCCCGTCCTTCGTCCGCGTGAAGCTCTGGCAACCCTGAGCCCGGATTGGTGAAGCGGTTCTGAGACACTGCGCACATTCCAGGCGTGTGGTGGGGCGCCTGGCGGGAATGTCGTGTTTAAAAGTGATGGATGTTTCAGTGGGTCTGCGAGTGTTCACCTGCTTTTTTTTACGGAATACTCTATTCTCATATCGCTTCCAATGACCTTGATGCCAATGAGATAGACAAATTGATCATTCCGTACAAATCTGTAACAAAATAGTTTCGTATATACCAATCTTAGACGACATTTTTTACCATAATTTATAATTCAAAACAAAAGGGTCGCCTTAGATTCAGATACATTGATTTTTAGGTAAACATACCTATTTTGGGGTCAATGTTTTTGGGTTGTGCAGTAGTTATTGGCTGCACATGTTCCGACGGATGTTTTTGGAATGTTCTATAGCACAAGATGGCGCCCATCTTATAAACTAGTTTCTTGTACAAAAACAAGCATCAGCATAATGAAACACTTAAGTTTCCAACAGTTACAGTACCAGCCATATAGGTATTTTTTTTCTGTTTGTACATAAACTGTTAACAGTATTTAAAAAGTGGTGGTTGAAATCCTTTGTAACATATTTTCAATTTTATATCTAATTTGTTGGCATGTGTTTAATACAATTAAAAAAATTTTTTCCTGAGCACATGAGGCTGTAGTTTGAGGGTGGTCTTAGATTCGAGGTCGTCTTACATTTGGGTAAATACGGTAACTAAAAGATAACGTCACGTACTCCTAAGACAAAACACATTATTGAAGGATGGCCCTGTACAGTGTTTGTGTTTTGTACCTCTTTTCCCCCCATCACCGAGAACCATCACCGTATCATCACATGCAGGCTGAGGGCTGGGAGAGCTTGGTTGAAACACTGCATGCTGTTGCTGAGGGGGCGGGGCCTGTTGCAGGACTCCGCCCTGGAGGCGGGCACCAGCGTGACCGGGGGCCAGACGGTCGTCAACCCCTGGTGCACCATCGGCGGGGTCGCCTCCACCGTCTGCCAGCCCAACGAGTACATTGTGTGAGTGCGCTTGACGTCACACTGCGTGGCGAATCACCATCTGGGTTTTCTGATAGTTTGCTAAGTAGTATAACTTTTGGTGTATTATTTTCTTTGGATTGCATCTTAAGAGTTTAAAATACATAAAACATCATTTGCATCTTGTAGCAACTACTATTTTAGGTTTTTTTGTTTGAAAAAGTTGAAAGATTAGTGATGAAAACAGCTTCTGCATTCTCATGCTCACTTAGTAGAAAAGAGAGTGTGTACATGAAACCACTGTTCAATAGGGAAAATTGTAAGCAAAAACCAATCAGGTTGTGCGTATTTTTTTTTTTTTTTTTGTGTGTGTAAACGAGAATTCCTTATCAAACACGTTTCTGATAGAACTTGTGCAATTGTTTTAACGGCTCAAAGATAGCAAACCAGGCGAATGGGACCCGATTCGAATAGTGATTTCACGTGGTACCTACCTATTGCGTTAGGACCTGACGGGGTGCTCTTTGTACAAGGGGTGCAACATCTAAATTTCCAAAAGGGGGGGGGGGGGGGGGGGCAATATACAATTTTATAAAGAATCATCTATCCCCCCTATTGAGACGGAGGGGTCTGGGGGTCCTCCCCCGGGGAAAATTTGTATTTCAAGGTGGAAAATGGTGCTATTTAAGCAGTTGTATTATCTAGAAATTGATTACACAGCACTTTATTTGCCCCCCGTTTGCCCTCACTTCAAGGTTTCAGAAAGAGGGGGGGGGGGGGCAAAATACCCTTCCCCCCCTTTGTTGTTGCGCACCTGCTTTGTACAGTGTTTGCTCTTGTGCGGAGCTGCTATGTGAACCAAGTGCCACCGCAGTCGGGATGTGTGTGCGCTGGCGTGTCGCAGGCCGGACAACGCGGTGGTGGGCGACGTGCTGGTGCTGACGAAGCCGCTTGGCACGCAGGTCGCGGTGAACGCCCACCAGTGGCTCGACCAACCGGAGCGCTGGAACCGCATCAAGCTGGTGGTGTCGGAGGACGACGTGCGCAAGGGCTACCAGCGCGCCATGGACTCCATGGCGCGCCTCAACAAGATTGGTAATGCTGCTACGTTCTCTTGTCCCCAGTAAACACTTCTCTGCCCATTTTTTTTTTTTTTTTAAATCTTTTTTAGAGAAAAAATACTTAATGGATGTTTTACTGCATGTTCTGTGATCATTGTGATCTTGTTTGGTACATAATTGGTAGACCCCCGTGAATTTCGCAGATTCATTTCGTGTTATGCTAAAATTTAAATAATTATACCTTAGTGCTGCTTCTGTCATTGGTTCTCTGTTAATCTGGAGGACTGAGGGCCAATTAGAGACCCTCACTCATAGAAGTGTCGAGTCACAGGCCACCCAGTCGAGACGACTCGCAAGTCAGCAGCCAATGAACAGTTGGCATTTGCCCGAGTGTGTAGAGGATATTGGTGTCTATCCTGGAGGTCATTGAACCCGCGAAATTCACGGGTCTCTAATAATTGGCTATAGGTGTCCTATAAAGTGATTTCTTTCACATCATCAAATGAATCCATCCAAGCCTTCCATTCACAGTAGGATGGCACTTTGTTAATGTTGAGTCTCCATCTAGCGAGCTTACTTAACGCGGGGGAAGAGAACCTTTAAACTAAACCTGTGTCATCTGCTTTGTTAAGAAGAAATAGTACTGATTATTATTTACAAAATAGCGAAACTTTGTATTTATGTTCTCCCTTTTTGTCTTTTTTCCCAGCAAATTACACAGTAAAAAAAAAAAGTGAGTGTGATTATTGATGTAGTTTTTAGAAGTTGACTGTCATAGTGATATTGTAATTTTTGTATTACACGATTCAATGGTTGTATTGACACAACTGGAATGGCAGATGAGTACAGTAGAATCTCGTTAAAAAGTACATCAATAAAGCCTCAACTTTCATGCTTAGTAATGAAAGTACTTTATACCATGTTTTCTAGGCCTGTGCGAAGTGGACTTTTTCAGTTCGAAGCGAATATTGTAAATATTCGCGAATTCGAATCGAAGTTCGAATAATTTTTCAAGATGTGTTAAATATTGCTCCCACATGACATACTGCACAATTATGTATTTTCATTTTGTACTGTCACCACCCTTAAAAAGTTTGTTTCTAATCTTACGTCTTGCACAAGGCACTTAAAACATAATATTGAAACCTTAAATTATTTTAATATCTCCTTAAAGAATTTAAGTGTTTGAATGAATGAAATGTTTATAGAATGTTCCATTACATATTTTTTGGATCTTCAATAAAGTGAGTCTGGAAATAAATTCTCTTCTAGCTTAAATGAATTTTCATCTGTATAATTATAATATGCACATGAACATAGTAATATGAATGTCTTAAACAAAAACATGACTTTCAAATTAAAGTTGGTTATTTCAAATGTAAATGGAGCTTACATTAACAAACAATCCTAATGGAAGATAATAAAATGGATAAACATTTATATGATTTTATACATACATATACATAACTGACTTAAAAAAACTATTTTATCAATAAATAAGACAAACAAATTCTGTCCTGATACTCAGAAAAGTATTTTTCATGCTCAGACAAGTATCTTTTCAAGTAATATATTTTGCAAAAAAATAAAACTGAAGAAAGCTGTAGACTGATTCACTTACTATTTTCAAGGAGGCTCACATTCAAAATCACAAAATTGCAAACAAAAATATACATTAGACTTACATGTCATTAACTAAATATTGAATATTTGTGCCAAACCAGATAAGGTCTCTATTTAAGTATTTATTTTCTTTTCTTTAAGTTCCTGTGTAAAAATGATAACTCTTCGACATGCTCTGGCATCAGATTTTCCCGTCGACTTGTAACTATGTTACCAGTGGTGGAGAATAATCTCTCGCTGGTAACGGATGTTGCTGGAATACCCAAGTATTCAAGGGCAACTTTCGACACTACTGGAAATCTTAGCATTCCTTCTTCCTTCCACCATTTGTATGGATCCTGTGATCTTGGTATCCTAGGTTCAGACAAGTATCTCTTCAATTCTTCAGTGCAGTCATTTTCTGGAGCTTCATTTGGCAATACATCAAAAGTTGACCAAAGTCCGGTGCCTGAAGTAGATGGTAAAGATGACAAAGGTGCATCATTCGTAGAATACGTAGGCACGCTTACCTTCTTAGCATTGCAAGAAAGGGTATTTAAAGCCAAAACTGGGTCAATTAAAGCACCTTTAAATCTTGGATCACACAACATGGATAGACAGTAGACTGATTCAGTTTCATATAAGCTAAACCTGGACTTCAATGCTTTGTCTAGGCATCTTGCGAATGTCACACCATCTTTTTTGGCTGTAATGATGTTACTAAGGTGTGATTTCAAGCAGTGCAAAATAGGGATAACTAATGATGTAGTGGGATAATTATCACCACTAATTTCCGTGGTTGCTTCAGCAAGTGGCCCTAGAATCTCAATAAAACCAGCAGCAAGCTTCCACTCTTGTACTGACAAAGTGTCAATATTGCTTCCTGAATTAGTTAATTCTGCTGCTACTGCCTGTCTCACTTCATACAGCCGAGCCAACATATTGTATTCACTTGACCATCTTGTTTCTACATGCTGAATCAGTTCCCGAACGGGCAGTGACATTTGTTTCATTGCCATTTGAAGTCTTTCCCGTGCTGAAGAACTCCTACTGTAGTGGCCTACAACTGCTTTTGCTTTTGAAAGAAGTGTGTTCACACCTGCACATTCATTTTTAGCATCATGTATTGCTAGTTGGAGGGAGTGGGCAAAACATGATCTTTGTATGAAAACTGTGCCTGCACCCAGGCGAAAATTTGCAGCATTATCTGTGATGCAATATATTGGAATTGTTTGTAGATCCAAATCAATGCCCCATTCAGCAACTGCATTTTTTAATACCTTGCTAATGTTTGAACTTGTATGGGAATCATTCATGAGAAGTGTATTGAGTACGCAAATGTTCGGTTCAAAATCAGCTGTCAAGTAATGGCAGGTAAGACTTACGTAACTATCACCAGCCCTTGACGACCACCCATCAGAAGTAAACGACAAGGACAGCAAGTTAGGTAAGTCATTCAGCAGTTTAAGTTTTAACTTTGTCTTCACTTCAGTGTATAGTGCTGGTATACAATGACGTGAAAAAGTGGTTCGGCATGGAATTTTATAATTTGGGGCGACATGCTTCATCAGGTCCACAAAACCTTCTTCCTCAACAAATCCATATGGTAGATAAGTTGTTGCTAGCATTTTTGAAATCAATTTGGTGATTTTCTGTGCAGCTGGGGATGACGAATCCATTAATGTTCTAGATTTGAAGGCATCTGTTATAGACTGCTGAGTTTCTGCTTTTACACACATCCTTTTGGGAGCAACATTTGTATTTCTTTTACATTCTTCATATTTTTTAAACTCAGCAGGATGGTGTTCTAAATGATTGATAAGAGTTTTTGTTGTACCTGCAACAATGAAATGTTAACATTTATTTTTATGTTTTAATGTAATTTTAGGAATTATTAATTACTTAATACTTGCACAATTTATTGCTGATATTTGAGGTTCCTGTCATATTTCCCTTTTTTATGTGGCTCTTACTGTTGCCCCAAATTCCTTTATTCAGAAATGGGCCTGACAAATATCCTGTAGCCTGAATCACCCACCATTGTACATCCTGTTAACAACACCATATCATTGTGCTAACTACTAAATTCACAAAAATGGTTTGAGTTAATTAAAATGTACCTATAACAAAATATTCTGTGCTATATATGCTAATTTGTGGACTGTGAAAGTGACTGAAACCGTCGGGAACACATTTTTCTGCTCCCTAATATTTTCTATAATCACAAATAAACGTACCTAGTAAGCCTACACATTTTTTGTTTATGTAAACTTCAAATAACACATTTCACGCAACATCTTATGCACTTTTCGCTTTAAACAGCGACTCACTTACTAAATAATAAAGAGAACTGCTTGCCTGTTGGAATTTTGTATTCCTTTTTGCATTTATTGCAGCTTGCAACTTTTCCATCACTCAATTTTGTGAAATAATTCCACACTTCACTGCGAGATCTCTTAGCAGTTTCCTTCGATTCCATTGCAGGTTTAAAAATATAAAACGGTGCCACTTTCTACTAAAACAATTAAAGTATAATGTAATTACATTTTTTGCCATTCAAATTTTACAGTGCACGCTTATAGAACTCAACCAATGTGGTGAACAAGTAAACAAAAAAACGTGACGTCGAGGCATAGAAAAGAGAGGGTATAAATGAGCACAGTTAATACGGCGAAGACAATTTTAGGCTACTTGGCTACCACCAAGCCAATATCATTCTGTGAAATGTAATGGTTGGCAACCACGGCACTTTACTTTCGGAACTAGAATTTAAAGAAAAACGTGCGGCGTATATCTGAAAAACTAACATACATATTTCCATTCAAACTATTTCCGTGATCATGTTAATACACAACTGTGTGTGCATTGTGCAACTGACTGGCGTAGTTCGGCTAGTTGGCAGCATCTGCCCGCAAAATGGCGGAAATATTGTCGTGGTAAACAAACATTAGAAAACGTAAATTAAATTTTAAGCATAAAGTGGTGTTTTTTTATGTCTTGTAGATGGAAATGGCATAAATAAAGATTTTGAAATGAATTTCTGCACTAGTAATGGTCATGGCGTTCATATTTGCTATGGTACCTAATATTTTTGTACAACGGAATTGTACAAGTACGCCGTGGGTATGTTTCTCAACGTAAGTATACGAATCGTTAACCAATTTTCCTGAAGTTTTTAGCAGAAATTATGCACATTTTAATAATTGGCTATACTAAATAGCAAGTTAAAGAAGACTAATTTATATTCGTTTGCCTTCGAAGCTTCGAAAATTTACGAATATTATTTTTTTGAACGAATCGAATACGAATCCTAAAAATATTCGCTTCGGATTCGGAAATTTCGAAGCTTCGCACGTCCCTAGTGTTTTCTCGTATGATCGTCGCACTGGGAAAAGAATGGTCGTTGTATCGAAAGGTAGGGTACATTTTTATTGTTGAGGTGAAATATTTTCACATTGTTTAGATTGGTGTTTTGGGCGGGAATTTAAAATCAGAAGTTGAAATGAAAGATACGTTATTCTGAAGTAGGTTGTAACGGAATTTCACTGTGTTGGTCACTAAACATGAGTGAGCACTGCGGAAGAGCCGTGATGCACGTGGAGACTGTGTGGTGTTTCAGCGGCCCGCCTCATGCACAAGTACAACGCGCACGGAGCGACGGACGTCACCGGGTTCGGTCTGCTGGGGCACGCACAGAACCTCGCGCGCCACCAGAAGAACGAGGTCTCCTTCGTCATCCACAACCTGCCCGTCATCGCCAAGATGGCCGCCGTCGCCAAGGCGTGCGGCAACATGTTCCAGCTGCTGCAGGGCCACTCGGCGGAGACTTCCGGTGCTTGCTCGCTGTTCCATGAACATTTCACACAATCCACAACACGTTTCACCAGTAACACACGATTCAGCACTAGAAAAATACACTATCCATCTTGCTTGTACCCAAAGATAAAGATTTTATTTACCTTACAATGCAAAGTGTCACCGACTTCAGTAACATTATGAATACTTAACGGAAGGGCCTTGCAGTTCATTCACAATCTGAAATACACTAGAGTAAATAATCTCTTGGTTTTATCGAACTTGTTTGTTTAGAATGAAATACGTGTAATCCATCCAAATGTTTTAAATGTGAACGATATAGACACTGTGCTATGAACAAAAAAAAGTTATCACAGGATCATTAGGAGTTGGTGGACCAAGAGAGATTTATTCAAACCATGCACACCCATATTTCATTCTTCATGCTAATATTTCAGCATAAATGATATACAGTAAATTCCCTTTATTAAGTACTTGAGGGGACCAGAAAATTACACACTACTTAATGGAGGTGTACTTTATATTGGGTTCATCCAGTAGAAATGTTACAATTTGTCACTTCGCGCCAATTTCAACAACCTGATGGCTTTTTAATGTAGGCCTAATTACTACATTATTATTATTATTTCTAGTAGTGAACTAATGTCATAAAATAAAAAAAAAATATAATTTCAAGACTAAACAGCACAATAAAAAAAAAATTGAAATCCTGCGCGACATTTTGTTACAGTTGAAACAGACATGCCAAATGCACTGACATGCAATGGAACAGTCACCAGTCCATGGGGAAGTAATTGGCAGAATTTGCATTCTGTGTGTACTTTTTTCCCCTAATAGCCGGACATATTCAAACCCAATTATGTATATAAAATAATGTTCAAGTGTGCTTAGTTAGGGTTGCAGCCCCCAGGCATGACGCGGCTCGGTGTGTGCGCAGGCGGGCTGCTGATCTGCCTGCCGCGCGAGCAGGCCGCGGCCTACTGCAAGGACATAGAGAAGCAGGAGGGCTACCAGGCCTGGATCATCGGCATCGTGGAGAAGGGCAACCGCACGGCGCGCATCATCGACAAGCCGCGGGTCATAGAGGTGCCCGCCAAGGAGAAGGACGGGGAGCTGTGGTAGCCCCGGCCGTCGAGTGTCCGATTTTGTTTCATGTATTTTGATATAGTTTGATTAAACAAGATAGAATTTTTTTTTTAAATGATAATTGGCTATTTCCCCCACTCGTGGTTCAGCAGTGGTGCAGCACTTTACAATTGGACGGTCTCCGGGTTAAAAGGTAACAAGTCAAGAATTCACTTTTTTGCAGGAGAAACAAAAAAAAAGTCGGATAAAAAATTGAATTTAAATACTTAAATAAATTTTTCTTGGCATTTTTCTTTTATTTACCAACATATTTACCAATGATTAAAAATGCATTACATATTCTAAGTATACTTAGTTGTTTATTGCTGGAATAAACTAAAAAAAAATCACCCAAAATGTGACTTGTTACCTTTTACCCGGAGACTCCGATTATTTGTCAATGCTTCTGCGACAGATAGTTAACAGTTTTTTTTTAAAGAGGAGAGGTCTGTTTGTACATAGCTTTGTTGTCAGCCCTCAGGATGTTTCGAGAGGTTTCGTGCCATCTCGACATTTCTTATATGCTAATGCATATACTTTTCTCAAAAGTTCAACTGGTACAGTCATCTCGTGGGCAAATTCTGTGAATATGGGCTTAATGCTGGCTTGTTGCAGTACGTTGCCCTCCATCGCTTGTGTCATAGTTGACTGCTAACTGCCAATAAGCATATAGTATTACAGCTGCCTGTCATAACCATGTCTGTCATATAATTGTATTCTAAAGTTCAGTTACTGTACCATTTTTTTTATAAAAAAACTTTGTGCTCTGTAAAAACATTTTTTGTACTAACAAATAAATGCTGTGCTCAGCTGTTTTCTTTTTATATATATAAGCTCTGCATCTCTGTACATTATTCTTCAGGCAGATGGGCTGAATTACAGAAGTTGTAACTGCAATGCTAAGATAAGTCCCAGAGAGTTTTAACTAGGTTTACACATAGTTCATTTGTACATGCCAGTAACGATACAGTGAATGTGTGTGCAGAAATGCTGTCTGCCCGGCATGAACAACATGTTGCATGTACGCATGCCTGCGTCACGACCAAGTTGTTATGAACCTCATTCAAATTTCACTTAGAACCTCTAAATATCATTGTTTTTTGTTTGCTAAGTTGTATTGGTTCAAAATTATTTAAACTAATAATGCTGTAAGCCAATTGTTATAGTTTCGGAATTTGTGATTAAAGACCTGTTTGAACAATAGTGGCTAATGTGCAATAATGATATAAATTTTACCGTGCTGAAGTGTAATGTGAATATCTTGTTTCCATTCCAGCCTTTTAATGTTTTTAAAGAATAATTTCTAAATTTTGGCTTGGATTGTAGCCTATTCTTATTTATATTGGGTGTTTGGATTAGTGTCTGATGTCGGGCCGGTAGTGTTTTTGCATGCCATGCTTCATGTGCATTGAAGCAGGCAAAGTATGTGCGTGCTGCTGCTTCGAGAAAGTTACAATCATGGCATGTTTTCAAAAACACTTGCTCCATGCAACACATGTCCACCTACCTGAGATTCTAGGACTGTTGTTCATGTGCTGTTGTATATCTGCTTCCACCTCGCGGTGATCATTTGTAAGCGAGGATCATCAATAAAATACTATCATTGCGAATCTTGGATTTAATACATTTGTGTGTGATTTACACTTAAGTGAAGCTGTTCCTGAGTATATAGTACTGGTTCTCTCCAGACAGAAATATCCTGGTAATTTTAACTTGAATAAAAGAAGGGGGAAAAAACAGTATCCGATACATATTGCAAGTGGCCAATTTGAACCAAGCTTTATGTTAGTGTTTTATGAGTGTCTTATGTATTTGAATTTGAGTTAAAAGATGAAAAACAGCTTTGTGCAAAGCCCACCAAAACAAGTATATTCTTCTGAATACAATGCTAAATTAAATAATGCGTTCTTGTTGCAATTTTGGTGACTAATTTAAGATCCAAAAAAAAATTATGACTTGCAAATTAGCTAAAATCTACTAAACTCTATTAAACAGTGAGAAATGATGTATAATGCATATTAAATATTTTGTTTATGACTTGAGTCACACAACTTTTTTTTGTTACTGATTGATTTTATTCACACATTTTCATACCCATATATGTACATATCTGAGTGAATTTTTAAATATTTTGTGCAGTCATTTTGTTTTAACTCAAAAGGCTGAAAGCATTTTTTAATCATAGTTATATACAGAGCACGTCAGTCTATTTGAGTGGTTGTATAACAGGGCATCTAAGAAATAGCATAGAAAATTGTACATGTTACACTTAATCCACTAAAAGTTTATCAAATTTATTGCCACTTATTCTGAAGGGGGGAAAAATTATTACAAATTTAAATATATGTAGTATATATTTTTTTCATTTTATAAGAGGGGGGTAGTGATGTTTTAAGTATTTTAGCATTTAACACTCGGTTCAGTTAGATGTCACGATACGGTTATATGATTTGTGGGTTACTTCAGCTACATTGAAAAAGCTTAATACAGTAAAACCTCGGTATAACAAACTTGAAGGGACCGATATTGTGTGTGTTTGTAATAGTGAGGTTTCTTTATAATGAGGTGAATTCAAAACCAACAAACAAATGATTTGTGATACAAAGGATTTTTTTTTTTCTGTAGCCATCATTATTTCAAAAAATTCGATTTGCTTACAGCAGATAAGTACGTCAAACCTCTGAAAGGACCCAGGAATAGGGTCGTAATAGTTGTTTTCCCGAAATTTTCCAGTTGATTTCTTCACACACACACACCCCCCCCCCCCCCCCCCCCCCCCCAACAAATTCGTTAAGAAACCAGCCGTACAATGGCAGGATGCTGTCACTCACAATGCTAGACTGCTTTGCTTTAAACGTTTAAACCCACTTCATCCTTCATGACAAGTCCTTTGCCCTACAGGCCACCTCTAAAGAACATATGTCAAAAGACTGTTTATTTTTACTGGTTAGTTTACATGTACATTTTCTGCTTGCCATAGTTAAATACCCTAGAACCCCGATGTCACGAACCCCGGATTTAACGAAGCAGTGATTTTACAAATTCTCGAGAACCGTCAAAATTGGACATTTTGACCAAAATGTGAAAAAAAAAATAAAAGATCATTAAAATCTTTTAAATTTTAACACCCAGCTTATTTTTGTGTTGGCTTTAATACTTCCAATATTGTTCATGTAAGAATAACAAAAAATAATGGGACATTTTCTTTAAAAATATGGCAGTAGTAGGTTCTGCAACGCGAGTTGGCGCACACGAAGCTCGCCTGGCGGCAGCGGCTTCGTGACGCATCAGCTCACCCCTCCCTCCCCTCTCGGTAACATTCTTCAAGGCTAGATCATCCCTCCTAGACACACAAACCATCTAGTGTTTTATAACACCCCAACTTCGCTTTGGCTATTATGAATGGGGTACTAAAGCGGTAAGGGAGGGGTAAGATTGTTGTAAATATTTTCGGACCTCTCCCTCCCCACCAAACACGCCCAAAAAAAAAATGTCAATATATGTCACTTTTCACACCAAGTTCGAGTTCAGTCATCTCTGGCAAGGAATTTACAAGCTTTCAAACTTAAATATAAATGTATTTTAATAGCAAGGGACCTATGAAAAGGAATATACCAAATAAAATCAAGCTGCTGTCACCAAACAAAGCATAAAATGGCCCAATGCGTGATCGCTTCGTTATTGCTCGCGCGAGAGGCATGTTAGAATAAAGATAAATGCGGGGGAAACAGACGGCAACCAGTGTGTTTTCTGTGTGGGGAATAAGTGGCGTAGCCTTTTTTTATGTGCTGGGTGAAGCGACCTTTTTCTATCAACCCACGGGAAAATATAATTGCTTGAGCTGTCAAAATAAACATCGCTGCGGCAGTTAAAACAAGTCGAGGCGGAGAAAAAAAAAACAGCATATAAGTCATCAACAATAGTTCACAAATTCAAGCCAGAATATATACCAAATTGGACTTTAAAAACTAAGCAAACATTGTCAACTGATAGTAATCAAAATCAAGAGAAATCCAGCGGGTATCTTTGCCTTAACTGCGACACTCGCAAAAGGCTAAACGTAAACATGGTGCCACAAAAACCTTTATGTGCACCCTGCCGGCAAAGGGACGTGGAATGTGCGGTCGACAGAAAGTGGTATCTATTTTTAGATATGCGCTGCCTACGGCAGTACAGCACTCGGCAAGAGAAATGCAGTAACATGCTACTTACCACAAGAAACTAATTTTCTGTCCGATCTTCTTCGTATTTTTTGCAATTTTTTCACGGTTCCTCGAAATCGATTTGTGATATAGTGGGGGGGGGGGGGGGGGGGGGGGGGTGTCCGCAACAAAAAGGTTTTACTGTATGATATTATTGTAGACGACGTTGAATTTGGAATGTCAAATCGTTTAGCTATTTCTGCGTTTTTACCTCCCTGATCTACTGTGTGTATAATTTCCAGTTTCGTTGTAAGAGAATTGTTTACTTGCCGAAGCATAATTAATTTACGAAGCAAAATTAAAAATTTATGACAATCCTTCAAAAATATTTTGTAGATTTTTCTGTTTTACCTTTGCTGTAGTGGCTGTTTTTGGCGTTGCATCCAAAAAATGCTTCGTTAATTAGAGTTATAAATACGTAGGATTACATAGCTATTTGGCGGGACTCAGTCATACCAAGGATTTCGTTATAAAGGAGTTTGTTGTGCGAGGTTTTACTGTAGTGTGGATGATTGGTTAGGTTAGCAATGTTTCTAAATGGTGTGCAAGGTGCTTACAAGATCTGACTACTAACAAACTTAATGACATGCATATAACAATCTCTACAGCTAGTAATCATACATTCGTGGTACCAGATTGCAATTCAAATTTTATTGAGTACACACCATGCATAGACCTAATCAATTTAGGCATACTCTAAAAAAAAAAAACACATTTTCAATGTGCAAATAAATAGAAATTGAAGATACACATCGTGCTCATGATGCTAGTAAGAGACTAACGACGTAGAGATTTTTCGGGCACAGTTGGCTAAAATGCTGTATCTTCCCGGAACATGTCGATCAGGCTTTTGTTGAAGTCCCATTCTCCAGTTGGAACATCAGTGAACCAGGCCTTGAGCGGGTCACCTGGGTCAGCCTCCGCCGCGTTGCTGCCGCTCGGCTTGACCACACCGCACGGCAGACCTCGACTCTCCGCGAAGTGGAACCGGTCGCCGAGCCACCGCTTGAAGAGCTCGGTCGTGTCTGCGGCACGGTAACCGCCTTCGACCCGCCACCTGTGGGCGGACACGTCAACGCCCAGGTGTCGCAGGTCCGCCTCGAGGCGCGAGAACTCGTCCTCCACCCTCGCCGCAAAGTCCCCCGGTCGGCACGCCTCCTTGTGTCGGCAGAGCTCCGCGTAGTCTCGCAGCAGTTCGTCCGCCGCGTCGCCAGCCTTCCGATCGCAGCTCTTCCGGCCGTCGTGGTGGCAGCCCGGGCCGGCGGCTAGCTCCCGGCCCATCACCACGCCCAGCATGCCCACCGCACAGGTCAGCACCGCGCAAGCCCCCTCCGGCTCGCCCCCCGCGAAGCTCAGCGGGCACCTGAACCCGTCCACCGCCCTCTTGCCCTCGAACGACCAGTCCTTCAGCGCTGCCGTCTTGTCGCTGTGCTCTTCGTGGCCACAGCTATCTGCATCTCAAAACATTCACACACATGGCAGCTTTCAGACTGTTAAAGAGGGTTAATGCAGAACAAAATTAGTACACCAAGAAGAATGAATTTTTTTTGCATCTTCCTACAAAGGTCCTGTCACTCACTGCTATCAAAATTTTGCTTCCAACACCTTCCAATAAAGTCGGTCAAACAATGTTGGAACAATGTAACGGAAACACTGGCTGAACACTCAAAGTCTCATAGATAGTCCTGCGTAATATAAAACATTTTACTATGTTAACTTGGCAAAAGTAAATAGGCAGTGCTGGAAGCAACTTAATGATATGCAAGTTCCACTGTCACTGTGTGCGTAAGTAAATAAAATTTGCCTCGATTAAAAAAAAGATGCCACTTGAAATTATGACCTCTACTTCAATTTACTGGCACTGTTACTTTCAAACTGCAGAAATTTTACAGTGTGGTTTATGTGTGTACATCTTCATGTGTACTTTGATCTCTGGTCCTTTTTTTTTTACGTAACTATATAAATACACACACGTGCAATTGCAACAAAAACAAACATAAAAATCGAAAAGAAATTCACAAATCATCATTCATATAAAATACAAATATGTTTCAATTGATAACTGTTACAAATTACTGACTGTTTAATAATGCAAATAGCAAGTACAATGGGAGGCAGACAGCAGGACACCTGCTTCTCACCTTGCAGCCGATGTAGCTGCTTATGGTCCCTGCGCACTTCACACTGGTACAGGCACTGCAACAAATCAGTGCACCCCTGAATCTATTCATGCATCACACCCAGGACTGTACTGCTTCAGTCCTTTTTTCTTTTTATTTCTTTGTGTCAGAAGAATACATCCAGAAGCTACATGGATGGATAACCAATTTACGAAAATCTGGCCAGACAATGCCCAAACATGAAATAGACTAAGAACGAGAAAGAAGGAATGGCTATGGCATACAATCATGGCCTCAGATCGTGACTTTGAAACGGGAGTTATAACAATTGTTAAATAATGGGATAACTGAACACAGTGAACACAGGAGCGTGAACTACTTACGGCTCTACTGGTGCACAGCAGAGCGGCCGTATCGTCTCCGATCTGGAACACGTCCAGGCAAGAGCGTACGTTGCGTGCTGCGCATCTCGGGCACAGCCTCTGCAAAAAGCAACGGCCGCATGTCACGTGGCAACCAGAGTAGTTTAAAATACCACTACCATTACCTATACTTGTGTCATCATCAGACCATGATGGAGCAGTCATGGTATGCAAATGTACTGTTGTCCAAGTGCAATGTAAATCAATATTGAAACATACATGACCCATACTGTTTTATAAAAATGTGTTATGAATATCATAGTCAGTACTTTTAAATTTGTCCCACCTGTGTGTATAAAAAATGTTTAATTTTTTCAAAAGGTTTAAACCAGACAATATTTTCAATCTCTATTATGAGTGGCATCTAACCCAATCCAACCGACCAATCTTACGATATCACAATATCCTATTAAGAAATTATTCAAACAGATGTTTTGAGTGGCTTTTCTTCAGAATGTAGCCTGAATTACAATAGCGCGACCGTCCTTTTATCCGTCAGCCGCATCGCGATTTTCAACACTGCTCATCTTCAAAAAAAAATTTTTTTTCCATTTCAAAACTGATAAAAAGATAAGAAAAAAATAATTTATGTAATCATATTAGCTAAGCACTTATAAGGAAATATTCGGACAATACTGCTTGTTAGAACGGAAAGAAAAAATAGGAAAACGGTTTTCACACAACACATATCCCTAATTTTACTCTCAAGGGATAGTTTCGTAATTCCTACTAGTTAGTGGAAAAATTACATTTTTATGTCTTACATTACATTACCTGTGCTTTTATGCTGCTGCTATTCGTTGTTTTATCGTGAAAAATAGGAATACAGTATATGTTTTCCATATACTTGAGATATTCCTGAATTAACCCTGAAAGGAAGATTTCGTAATTCCTACTGGTTTGTGAAAAAATAACAGTTTACAGCTTACATTAAAATACCTATGTATTCATGTAATCGCCAACCTTCATTGTTTACCCGTGTGAGGGTTTTTTAAAACTTTTTTTGGAGAACTTTAGTCAATGTAGGCGTTGTAATAATGAAATTTGTTTAAATAATGACTGCATTGTAATTGTAAGGCATTTTTAATCCTTATATTTCATATCTGTTGTTTTATTAGAATAAGTAATTGTTTTGCAAAATGTTTGTTTAGTTACATTGCATTTAAAGTACCTATGTACTATTTTTAGCCATGTTGTAATGGACGAGTCTAATGGAACGCAAATTTTTTAATAGGATTGTTATAGTTGTTCATTTTCTGTGAGGAATACCTGCTGTGCACTGAAGTAGCTGAGACAATGACTTTTGCAGTCCTTCCAAGGAATTCTTTGATTTCAGCCATTCTGTGTTTGATCTGGGTGGTGTTTCATGTATCTAAGTTTATCCCTGGATCCTAAAGGTTTGATCCTGTGGCACATGAGGCTTGTTTTACATCAGTACATCAAAAGATCCTGATGGTATGATCCTGTGAAAGAAGTTGCAAAATAAAGAATTATGATTGTACATTGACAAAAATATCCTTTTTATTTTGTAATGACAACGTCATGTACTTTGACTTTGGCGCAGCGTAGTTGTCACCCCTCCTACCCATTCCCCCTCCTTTACCCTTTAGATACGTCACGATTCCTTCTCCTGCCAATTGGTAATTGATCCCCCACCCTTCTGGTTTACTGCGCTTGCGCGGTTCCCCTTCTGGGGCGCTGCTTTCGAGGATTTTTGGCGCTGGGTCTCGAGGCCTTTTCAGCTTTAGCCACCGACAGTGTCAGGTCACTTTCCATTTGAGCAGCATGTAGTTCTGTTTGTAACTCGTTAAGTCAGTTAGGGGTACGGTGATGACAAGCTCTCGACATGGTAAGTTACTTCGCGGAACTTGGGTTTGTGTGCTTGGGCACCAACAGATTGTGGCCCTGTTCTTAACGTCATGTGATTGTTATGTAGCTTAATGCAATTTCTTCTAAATTATTTGTTTCGGCTTGCCACTTGGAAATTACGTTTGGCATTCTGCAGTAGGGTAACCATGTCGAGTAGTCTCGTGGTACCCACGGTTTTGTGGTTAAATAATTTTTCAATTCTTTTCTCCTTTTTTTTGTAGTAACTGTATCATGCTGTGCAAGTTCTATATTAGCCTGGTCTACGTTAATAAGTTAGGCCGTTTGTGGCATAACGTGTGTATCTATTTGACTCTTTTTCTTTTTGACATTCACAGCTAGCTAGCTTTGTTTTGCGAGAGTCCGATTGCGGGACTTGATAATGTAAACTATAATAGTTTAATGTTATGCTTATAAATTTGTGCAAGTTATGAATGTTACAGTCACAGGGATCAGTATTATACAGTATTATCAGTATTATATCAGAATTATTCAACTATGTATTTTGTAAAAGAAACTATTTTGTACCTGTTTATAATGTACCTATTTGCAGTTGAAAGGATAGTAATTAAATATGACGTAAAGATAAAATTTAACTTTGCTTATACCTACAATAACACACCTCTAGTTGCCATTCCTAATCCAGCTTAGGACATTGTCATTTGTTTTCAGGTACATATTTTGTGAGGGTACTTTTTTATAGTTTATCCATGCATGGGTTGGAGGTTATTTGCTGATCTGCAACAAGTACCCTTCAATTTGACTTATGATCATAATTCATTATTATATCACAATTTTTTTTTTTGTACAGGATCTTCCGAAGTACTGAATGCCCTCAGGATCAAGCCTTCAAAATCCAGTGATAAACTTCAATACAAGAAACAGAAGAATTAGCATATTTTTAATTCTCTATAGTTGGCTACAGTTGTGCTAAACAAAAGGATACATGATTACGGGTAAACAATTAATGGTGCGGCAGTGTAAAAACACAGGTATTGTGATGTAGGCTTTAAACCATTATTTTTCATGAGGGTACATTTAGGGACGTGTGTAGTTTGTGAAAAACATGTTACCCGATTTTTTCTTTCCGTTCTAAATAAACGCGATGTCCGATAATTACCAATAAATTTATGTAGCTCGGAACATTTTTTTCTTCAAAAACAGCTTTTGAAAAGTGTTCAAACGTACGTTAAAAAATAATTTTGGAAGCAGCTAAACAATTAAACAAAATTTAATACATTTCTAATATAAGAATTTACATGCTAAAATCTAGCTGACATTTGGAGGTTATATCACCCGTCACTTCGTCAAAAGCATGAAGTTAACAAATATTTGATGGACGGATTATATTTATCTGGCCATCTTATTCGCGGGAGGTTACATGACTGATGGATGGACGGTGGCGAAAGGCTATTGTAATTCCAACCTTACCGATTAGTTAACCATTCGTTCCATTCAATATATATATATAATTTGTTTTAAAAAATTTCCAAATAATATGATTTACTTACTTTTACTGTTCTTTTTGCTTTCTTGAGATTATTTTTATTTGCTTTACCTACTTTTGCCTTTGTCAAAATATTTACGATCTTCATCACTAAATAATAAACTAACAATAACTTTAAAAACCATAGCCAAAGACTAGTCCAACAACCATAGACTACCGAAACAAATAGGAGAAGCTTAAGTTTATTAGGATTAGAATGAGAGACGACCAGTACCAAAGTTCACAAAGATTAAACGAACGCTAATTCGTAAAATATTTAAAGGGTCAATTTTACCTCCTCCCAACACATCAAAAGACTAGCCAACCTAAAGTTAAACTAACATGAGTTAAAGAACGAGTGGTGTATTAAGACTCATATTTACCCGAAGGTTGGGTGCTGTTTGGTGAAAGGTCTGAAGAGGCGTCAGTGATGCCAGGATTGCAACAGGGGAGTTGGTTGGAGCTCCTGTTGTTGCTGATAATAAAAACTATACTGGAGAAGAAATGGAGTACAGAATGAGAGTATTTGCAGATGATTAAGTAGTGTTTGAGGTGTGAGGGAGAAGTGGTTCATCTGTAAGTGAATATCATAAGGCTGTAACTATGGCCAGACGAGAATGGGATGTCGCTGAATGTTGGATATATGAAGGTTGTTAGATTCTTGATGAAAAGGAAGGTAAAAAAGGATGTGTTTAACTGGAAGGGGCAGGAGAGTTGGTGATTATAAGTACCTAGGGATGACCCTACAAAATACCCTGGGATGGGCAAAACAGTTTAGCAGGTGGTAATGAGAGGTTGCTAATGTTGCTTGGCAGAACCCTACAGGGCGAAGAGAGGATGGTAAGGTCAGGCCAATGATGGAGTATGCTACTGTAATCTGAGATCAGTTTCTAGTGACTGAGGTAAGGTAACTGGAGAAGTTGCACTGTAGAGCAGTTAGGGAGTGATGGGTATGTGGTGTAGAAGGGAAGGTCAAGAGAGAGAATAAATAATCTGTCGGGAAAGTTTAAGAAGTTGGGCTGGAAAGCCTAAAAGAGGTGGAGAAGGGTGAATAGGTTTGTCAGGCTCCTTAAGATGATAAAGCGTGAGGGAAGATTGAGACAGCCAGTGACTGTGGTACACAGAGGTGGGTATAAAGGGTGGATATGTCACTGGTGGAAACTCCTGAAGGTATGGGGACCAATGAAAAGAGGGAGTAATGCTTTCCTTGTGTGTAAAGAGAGGGAGTGAAATGGGCTGAAGGAAGCAATGCTGGGTGTGAGTGATACAAGGGATCTGGGGAAGCAACTAAAGGAGTGAAGAGTCTGAAAGAAAGCGGAGGACTCCTTGCCACTGGGTGAAAGTCCAATTGCGAATGCAACAAGTAAATTCAAAAGTATTTCAGACTACAATAATGAAGATACTATTTTTAACAAATCAAAGATCCGAAGAACAAAATCTCTCAAATCTAGAAGAATTGCTATTCCACCAGCATGATGCCGTCCCCGCTGCCTGTTTTGAAATTACGCTAAATTATTAGAATTTTGCTGAATTTTGATCTCAAGGGCGGGGTTCCTGGCCTCGTGGCTGCAGGCAGGGACGCGTCGGCAAAGGGCTCCCCGGGCTGTTATGGCCTCTCAGGACGCCGTATTAGAAAAAACACACACGTAATTTTAACTGATTTATTACGTCGCACACGTTACACTTCGCTACGTCACATATGGCACTCTCACGCGACTGGCCGCATCATCGTCGACCTCCACTCAGCCTACACCACCCTCAATTGGCGGTACTCATTACGGTCACTCGGTAATCCGGCGGCTAGTACGTTAAGAGGGGTAGTTACCCGACGAGTTGCGAGATGAATCCTCGGGTGAGCGGCAAGCCTGTTTCTGTACACGTGAAAGTTAGTGCAGGACGTAACGTGAAATACGTTTACGACTGGTCGTACAAAGTTACTTAATACAAAACAATACACTATAGTCACTATGGCTAGTCCTGGGTCCGGGCCAAGTACAAGTGTCCCACTCAGGTGGTCACACAATGGCGGCTACTACGCGTGGTGGCGAGGGCCACGTTATGCTGGCTACGGGCACGGCAGAATCCGGCGGGATATCGCGTCCGTGACCGTTGCACGTCCCAGTAGATGAATCGTCCGTAAACTTAGTCTTGCGTTTGGCACAATACCGCCCCGCGTGGGCGATGAACTAATTCCCCGTGGGGAGTTTCAGTAGCGTGCGGCGCAGGTGACACGGTGGGTCACCTAATTAATTTACGTAGCACAAGAAAGACCCGGTGGCGAGTCACACATTGTGGCGAAAACGTGTGTCTCTGTCTATGACTATTACAACTGCGTTTGACACAGTTAACACGTCACAGTTACTTAACTTTGAGTAATTACAGATGATAGTACGGTGTAGTGTATGTTAAAGATAATGTATGTTAAATGGCTGGCAAAGTATGGTGGTTGGCTGTACTCGTGTACGATTAATAACAAAACTGATAACGTTTAATAATTAAAACAATATCAAATGGTATTAATGGTATTGTAATACTATAATTGATATAATTTCAACACATAGATATGTACAACCCTTAAACTGAAAATTATTGATCTGAATAGATTATCCTAAATATGTACCAGCTTTTAAATAACCTACCAAATACAGATAGCCAGACATGAATAGATTTGGGTCCAGTTTCGATACCACACCGTCATTACTGAATTATCAAGGTTTGCAACTACCGGTACCGACTAGCTCAAGTTGTGGTAGGGCAGGTTCTTCGGCCATTCAGGACTGCTGGGTAGATCGGTGTATGGTCGCAGGAACTTGTAGAAAGGGACGCTGCAATAGAGTTCTAATCCACTACGACTGCCGTAGGCTACGACTCATTGACTGGATCGGCGACATCAAAATGGTCCTGAAAAAACGTGGTACAAGGAAAGTTCTCACCACGAGATGGCAGGAATCAGATGTAGAAGTCGCGATGCTGGAAGCACTCGCGAAACGCCTCGTATGTCGTGTGAAGGCGTATACCCTGTATTCTGAGGTAGATGAACTCAGAATTCTCCTATCTGAATACTCCGTTTATACTGTAGTATCTAACTATCGTAGCGGACTCGATCTTCTTGTTTCCTTTGCGGGCACCAGGTTTTTGGCAACACATCGCAAGGGAAACGTCTTCTCTCGAACATGGCGTCCTAGAATCCTTCTCTATTCCTTCTTTTTCAACCTCAACTTCCCAGGAATTGTTGTAGCAACCAGCGAGCTCGCAACTAGCAGGAAGAAATACTCAGCAGTTGTAGTAAAATCCAATGTACGGTAATTAAACCTGTGTTTAACTCATGTAAAGCTTGCAGAAAAAGCAATAGGCGTCCAAAGAATAATTAAATGAAGACAATAAATTATTAAACTGCTGCGATTTCCAAAGACTAAAAATACTGGCTGGCCTTAGCTATCCATATTAGTGTGATTGCTGGTACAACTTATAATACAAATACATATTTTAAATATAATAATTAATTTACAATAAACATGAGATAATGAAATCAACCTGTAAACGGTTGACTGTTTACAACATTATATTGAAAGACCGCACGAAATATCGTACGGCCGATTGGGGCCGACCGGGGAGCTGTTGAAACGGTTTGACTATAATTATGTATTGCTGTTAATGGTGAGATTGGCGTGAAAGGTGAAGGCTCCCCGTGCGAGGGGCTGCCGGCCCTGGCGAGTGCTGGATGGCTACTGACTAACCTCCCTGGCCACCTTGGCCAGGGAGGGGGAAAATTCCGCGGGAAACTGCGGAGCGCGGGAAGATGATTTCGGCCAGTTTTGTGAACGATATTGGTTTACAAAAAGATTATTTAATTAACATTAATTATTAGTTATTTTACAAGTATTAGTTTTTGCTTGTTTTGTCGAATGCATGAACAGATTATTTAGTTGCGCAGTGCCACACCCGGCCGGGCGCTTTAAACACGTAGGAGGCAGTGACTGACGTCACGCCATTCGGGGCACTGCACTACGTTGCACGCACGGGCGTGTTCGAGGCACGGCACTGATCAGGTGTTGAGGACACATAACAGCCTGTGCTCTCAGAGGGAGCACTAATGGCGGTGTTAAGCAAAAGGGATAATTATGATATTTAATTCCAATAACGAGTTTTCAAGAAATGATTTAGCAATTCTCTATCGGACTGAAGTCATTCCTCTAGAGGATTTTTCCCTCCCGACAACACCAAGAATATGGCCCCAGGAATTTTTCCGTCAGCTTTAAAAATTAAGCTTCTGGGAGCCTTTTCTTGATTCTATCTAAATAATTCTGCTAATGGACTTATTCGCTATTTACCATCTGGTAGACGGCTTATGGTCTATTCGTAAAACTGCTTTAGCAGGTATATGAATTAACATTGTCAGGTTGACGAAAAGTTTTAATGAAAGTGTAGCAACGATTCTTTTAGTGTTGACTTCACTGGTAGGAGGTCAAGTAAAATGTTAAGTAATATTTACTTTTGTTATTATTCAAGAAACTGATTTTTCCATTCACAGAAACAAATATAGTACTGACGCCGTCCCCGCTACCTCTGACTATTTAGACGTGATTTTTGCTTGGGTTCGTGATCTCAGGGAAGGTTCGGCTTTGTGGCTAGAGGTAGGGGTTAACGCAGTAGGGTCCCCCCGAGCTGTTATGGCCACTCGGGACGCCTGAAGAATAACACAAAGTTTCTGAAAGATAGTTGGTGAATTTAATACAGCACAGCCCAATACATGGTGCTGCCCGTTCTGGCCGTAACGGTTTGCCCGACGCGACTAGTCACACGCGCAGCTCACTTCCTCAGTGGTGGCTCACGATTTTAATGCGCGTGAGGGACGGACTTGTACACGTGATGCGATAGTTACAAAATTACACTCTGACATGGCGCACGATATCTTGACAAACAATACACTTCACTATTACCTAACACTTACTAAACTGGGCTAGTGGTACGTAGGCCCGTGTCTCCGGCGACTCTACGTGATGTCTAGATATGTCCCAGGGACTGAATCGTTATTTATGTTCGACGGCACGCGTCGCCTGCTGGCTGCCCCGTGCGGGCCAAAACTAAGTAGCCTGTAGGCTAAGTTGGGGCGTGAAGCGCCGAAGTAAATTCACGTAAACTCCCCACAGTACTTATGTATGACGTAGAACACTCATCTTGGAGCACTGATTTAAATAAGTTAAATACCTCATGGTAAATTGAGGCCGACCGCGGAACTGTACGTAAAAGATTGAAAATGTATTACACTATTGAAAACTACATGTCGGTGAAAGCAAAGGTTGAAGGTTCCGTGTTGCGCGCAGGCTGCCGGCCTGGTTGAGCTCTCGAAGGACACTGTGTCGTCGCGCGAGACCCCCCTCCCCCGCCAGCCCTCCCGCGGAAACGTGTGAATTTCGCGGTAAACTGAACCGGCCAGGTTCGGGACAAAACGCACAGTGAGACATAATTTTGACAGGACTGAATTATTAATTAATGAAAAATAATGTTCAATAAAAACCTGTGGAAAAATATAATTAAAATAATTTGTTGTAGTGCGGTGGAGGGATATGCCACACCCGGCTGGATCCTTCCGCTGGTGCAGCACTCGTTGCATGGCGTTCGCCTCGTCGCACGCACTACACTTTGCTGCGCGCACGGGCGCGTTCGGTGCACACGCTTTTGCGAGACGATGAGGCATAGCGGTATATGCGACAGAGGAGCATTGGCGGTCGGCGTCAATACCTATTCCTTGACTTTAAATTATTCTTCAAATACAAGATTTTCTCTTTACGAACCTACGAAATTTAAAGTTTGGAATGGAACTCGTGTTGCAATTTTTAAATGCAGTAAATTGACATATTCCTAAAGCATTCGTATATGAGTTTATTTTAATAATGATTTTGTTTACTTTAGAAATAAATTTAATTTATATAACTTACAACTCGGAGATAGGCCTACCTACATAATCACGTCTGAATATACATAACATATCGAGGTTAATTTTTTATTGCCGGTTAAATGTAGGTTACCTAATAAATTTAGCCATCCGTACTATTTTATAAAATTTACTTCTTGCTAACTTAACTTAACTAACTATCCACATGGTTTTAATTTTATTTCAGAATTACAATATGCTTCTATTTTCGATAAATATAAGTTGCAAAGAAATACAAAATTTAATATCTCTGTCAGAATTGTAATTCCGCCTGCAAATGAGGTAATGGAAAAATTCAGACTTTTTTGACGTAATACTGTTTTTTAATTCCCGTAGTGAATTTTTAATAATATGGTTTAACAAATCATTTTCGGAACTTAGTCATGGCATTAGTGGAAGCATTCCGATAGCTTCAAGAATAGTCTCCCACTGAATATCGATTACAATAGGAAATTTTATTTTAGTATATTTAGTGTTGTTATTTGAAAAAGGAAATGGTCCAAATCAATTTTGACATATGTATAAAATGGCCGATTGTATGGTTGTGCGGTGAAATTGATTTCGTATCCGTTTAATAAGTGAACTGAGAGATAATATGATGTTTATAAATTAATGTAACATTTTTACGGTATTATTAGGTACCAACAATGTTAAAATTCTTGCAATTTATATGTTTAAATACAAAACATAAAATGGCTTGCAGCAAACTTTTACTTATTTTTAGAGCCCTTATTTCTTAATTTTTTGGTGTAGATAGGTAAATGGAGTTATAATTTTGAAATGGCTAGAACTAAATAAAAAATTCTATGCTTTGGCATTATCACTTAGAATTTTGATATTAAGAAACATTCAGGGGAAATATTTGGTTTAGATGTTAATAATTATGAAAAATTGTAAATCTTAAGAATAGTTTGTAAAGTGGAGTTCTGCTAGAAAGATTTGCTAGAAGTGGCAGAAGATATGAGAGGTTATAAATACCTTGGGGTGTGTCTGTGGTAGGATATGGAGTTTTTGGTTGGAAAAATGGGGCGGGGGATCCTAGAGCTCTGGGTAAGTTGTATGGACTTCGGATTTTCCGCAAAAAAATAATCATATCTACTATATAAACATCAATGTTTGTATATTATGTGCTTATGCATTGTTCGTCTGATTCAGTTGAAACTTTGCACACTTGACCTTCGAAATGAGGGGAACATCGTTGTCTAGGTGAAATTTCGATAAAACCAACCCTCAAAGCAGAGTTTAAATGTTTTTGATGAAATTTTGTAATTTTATTGGTGCTTTATTCCTGTGCATGGGAATGGGCTTTTTCATTGTTGATGCCTTCTGCGTATCCATGGCAATTTAATATGATCTTATACTTGTCCAATTTTTTCGTCTCATCATTTATCTGTTTCTTTAATTTCTGTCTTTCTGTATGGTATTTCATTTTATGTCTTTTGCGTTGTCTCTTGACAGAGTCAGGGCTTGAAGAACATTCTTGAGGTTAGTTCCATTTTTTTTTAAATTTGGAGGTGTGTGCGCTTCTAAAAATTCACTGTATTTCGCAGCTTGGTTTTTGGTAAATATGTAGTGTACGGATTATCGTCAAAAAAATTTTTAAAAATCTGAAATAACTTTTATTATATGCTTTTTTACGTCTTCTTTTCATTACAGCCTGCGGAGATAAGAAATTCCAAATACTTTAGGAGATATCAAATTTTTTAATTTTCATCTTGTGCACTCATGCGGCGTTAACCATTGTTGCTTGTTTACTAGTACCTATGATTTTTTTTTTTTTTCGCGACGTAGGTGAACGACTACATCATTTTCTACTAATGGCAATAATAATCCCTACACTACATATTTACCTTAATGAAAAGAGGACGTTAAAGAGCATATAATAAAAGTTATTTCAGATTTTTCAAATTTTTTTTGACGATAATCCATACACTACATATTTACCTGTTTTTTTTTCTCAGTCTTGAACTTTGTTGGTAGACTTCATTGTGTTCTTTTTGGATACTGTTCTCTTGGAGTCAACTCCGTTATCAGTTTTGGTAACTTACTGTTTTTTCTGCCTCTAATAATTTTTACTTTCGGTTGTTGAGGCTCTCTTTTCTCAGGATCTGTGATTCTATTTCTTCTTCCTTTTTGAGGAAATACTGCAGCAATGTATCAAAAATATTGTTTAAAAAAATTTAAACTTGCAGCAGTTGTAAATAAAACAAATACAACAGTTCAAGAATTTACCAACTTAAATATCAAAGGCCAATAACTTAAATTTAACAGAAGTAATGCACTACAATTATAGGTTTTTTTTTATGTTTTGTCCTTTCCTATTTTTGCTCTTTGTGAATTGTGAGGGATGAAGTCACTTATAGATAAATATGTCATTTTTAAGGTAATGGTATGCATTCCTTGAGCCTTCAATGGCATTCTTTTGTTGTAAGTCGTGAATGTTGGTCAGCCCCATGGAATCTTGCCAGGCATAGGACTGACAAATTTCAGGTTAAATTGGCTCTGCTTATCAAATAAATGGAATATTTAGGATTTACATGGGCCATTAGTAGGTTTACTGATGTGAATTAAACTAAGTAAAACCATGATTTTTATCTCACCTTATACAAATTTCACAACTGGCAAGGGACTGACCAAATTTGTTGGTTACAAGACAAATTTTATGAACACCACCACAACTATTGAATCTTAGTAGCTAACTGGATAAGAAAAAAAATGGTATCTGACAAGTGTGTGTAGTGCATGCATGAACATAAGCAGATGGCATGTAACTGCCAACTATCATGAATAACTAGAACTATAATAGCAGCTATAGGACTGACAAAAAACTTAGGAACAAAATTTAACTTGTTTGGAAAAAAAAGTAAATGTATACATTTATATTGATATTTTGAATTATAATAAAAAAATTATCTTAAAAACTAAAGAGCTTTTAAGCAGTGTGAAATATCATGAAACTTAAATTGTAGTTTCCCATATGTACTTTGAAAACCACCCTTTGCCCCTAATGCATTCCAACGTAACATGGAGCACACATAGCTTATGTCATCTGTTTGGAAACACACACACAAAGTGTTGGTATTTTACAAACTTTGGTGGTTACTTATGAAGGAATAGGTGTGGTAAAAAGATACACAGATGTGCACTATTTTTCGAGAGAACTGTCAAAATTTAGTTGAATAATTTGAAATATACTTTTGTGGTTAGACTTTAAGGGGTGAACTTAGCAAATTGCAGTATAAACTTTGAAACTCTTTAAGTACAGTTTATCACCACCACATAAAAAAATCATTAAAAATTGTGACCTACATCTATGTGTTAATAGGTGCTCTTACGGGGAAAAAAAATCAAAATACTTTTGTGTTCCTCTCATTCTGATTGATGGTTCTGTTAAACAGCATTGTAATAATTCAAGTAGTTTACTATTTTGAACAGTTAATTTGGTTAAGCTAGAAATGGTCATCACTTAAAAAAGTAAAACTTAATGACATAGATGTTCCATCTACAAAGTGGTAATGCTACATCGATAGGGTCCTGTATGTCAGATTTAATTGCCTCAACTTGTAATTTTAGTTATTTGCGTACCTATGTAATCTGCTATTATCCTTTTTCCGCAATAGGCTGCACTGTTGTGCAGGCACCCGCTACGTAAAAGTTTGCTGCTGGTATCATTATAACTGTACTCAGAGTGATTGTGTTGTCTTGTACGCAGTTTGAAAATAATTGATTTTGCTGTTTAATTTTTTATGTTACTGAGATTAAATGGTAATTAAAAATACTTGTGTATGTTTTTGGGAAATTGTAACTCAGTGAAGCGAGTGTTCTTCTTGTTGAATACTTGTCTGAGAATGTCCATGCGGGCATTGCACAGGTTGTCGAATGGTGGAAAGAATGTATTGACACTGACTTCCCGTGACCACAACTGGAAAGTGTCAGGGCCGCGTTGAGGCAGTGGAGCCAAAGTCGATAAGCCAAGGGAGTTTTAGGAATCAGATTGTTTAAATGTAGCAACTCTGACCCATGCTTTGCTGACAGTCCTTGAATCTTGAAGGTATTACGTGTTCGCTGTGCCGTTTATTTAAACTTCCGTAGCTTTGGTGTGTAAAAATTTTAGTTCATACTTACAATTTTTGTTAATTTTTTAAAGTATTTTCCATTGGATTTTAATTTTTTTTGGGGTACATTAACGAAAGCATTACTTGGTTTAAATTTTGATTTTAAGTTGGGCATTTGGAATAGAATTCGGGGGGGGGGGGGGGGGGGGAGGATTATTGAGCTAAGGAGCACTGTGCATTTTGACATCTGCAGGAAACATTTTCTGCATTTGTTTATTTGCTTCTTTTTTTTTTTTTAGTACCTTTGTAATGAGGAAGAAAGTCACTAATTTTTATTTCTGTATTCCAACACAGACTCCTTGATTCAAGTTAAATCATGGTCATTCAGCGTGAGAGAGCAGTTGGGTTATCATTGCCCTAGTGGACGTGGATAAAGTTATTTTTGTATTGACAGCTAGTACCAGCACTCACATTTTGGTTTTGCGTTAACTTTCTATCTTTGACATGGTTCCCTGGGCATTTAATCCCTTTAAAACCCAGAAAGAGAATTTGCGACGTGACGCAACTCGGAATGCTGCGGTCGATGGCCCTGCCACTTTGGTTGTGGTCGCTGCTGGGTCCTGCTCTCCGGGGTCCCGGGTCCCGGGCCCGTCCGCCGGCCAGACGCCGGGGCGAGCACACTCACTCCTGGGGCGTTACGTGATTTGGAAGTGGGAGCGAGTTGAGAGCGTTATCAGCTCCTGTTGGGGCAAGTCCCTCGCGGTGGTACAAACAAAAGTTTCATGTACCTAGCTAGCTTCAGGCTGTGTTCAAGTTGAAGTTTGCTGGAAAAAAATAATTGTGAGGCCTTACTTTTTTTTTTAAATTTTATAAATATTTAATGTTCATATCTGAGAAATTTGTTGAATTAATTCATTCATGGACTATTGAATTGCCATTTTCCCATAAATATGTAAGTTTGTAACTATAAAGAATTTTTAAGCTTATAATTTTATGATTTGAAATAAGTTTCACTGTAATGTAATTCTTGGTTTTGTTATAATTAGACCTGGAATTATAAGTTATTGGTAATTTAGGGACATTAGGAGTATTTTGAAAATTAATATTAAAAAATACATTATTTGCATAATTTACATAATTTGAAGCTGTAGTGTGTACCTGCATTTGTGGGTTGTGATGAGTTTGAAATTTTATGTGGACTTGTAAAAGAACTAAAACTTACTTAGGCTCAATCGTAATTATATATAAATCATGATCTAACCAGTTTGAACACAGCCTCTGTTACATTGCTCCGTTTTTGGATTCACAAGTTGGACTGCAGGTGGCATGCCTGGTGGGCGGGCCCCTTGGCCCTTTGAACACAGCTCATTGGCTGTGGGGCTGAGCTCATAACACTGTCGATACAGCTTGACACCAATCAAAATGTTTATATTCATAGCATAATTTTGTTTAAAATTCCTTTTTTTGTTTTGTTTTGTTTTGATACATTAGTTGTGCTTGTGTGAACTGTTGTGTGCAGCTTGTGTGTACTAAACAAATATTGCACAAATTATAAATTAACAAGTGTATGCATTGTAACCCTAATCATTCTGCCCAAACATGTTAACTAAGCATTTGAACTTGTGCACACACATTTTACACAGTAAGAAAAAGAATATCTGAGTGAGCAGTTCCACTTCACTTAATGGAACAGTCAAAATATTTTGTTTGAATGTTTTGTGTGGAATTGGCTTTGCTGTACCCTATGTTACCACGCTGCCATCTGCCATGTAAAATTGGCAGAGTGTTGATGCTGGAATCTCGTGTCTCCATTGCTATCTTGGTTAATTTGTTGTATTTGGTTCAATTGTATCCAGACAATTTTTTTTTTCAGTTGATTTAAGTTATCATTGTAGTATAAAGTTGTGCCAAAAAAGAAATTGTTCAATTTACATAGGTCTTACTCATCAGTTAAAAATGAACAATTTTTTTCCTTTCAATATTAGGTCTATGGTGAAAAGAAAGACAATAAATGGTTGCGTGGTATTCATTTTTTTAAATACATATTTATCTTGAAAGTTCTTTTTATCATGAACACAATGCTTGCAGCTAATTTAAAATCAATTGCATACATATGTCAACTCGAAACACATGCCAGTTCCAACTGCAGCTTGTCATGTTGATCTTTAAGTAATTAGTTTAGTGCCACCAACATTCAAACATCAGACATGAGTCTAGTTTTCCTTGCTTGTTGTCAACTTGTTGAAAAGTAATGTACACTGTTGAATAAAAATGGACCAAGTTGTGGGGAATGAACTAGGTACATGTATAAAATTAAACTAAAATAAAAGTATATCTATATAAAATTGTCAAATTAAAATATTAGTGACTTAAGATAGTTTTATTATCTTCCCATAAAGATCATCTAAAATGGCTGAAATAAGATGATATAAAAAGCTAATCAGCTCAAACTTATGGCTTTTTCTAAATTACAAAAACCTGATAACATGTATTATAAATCTAGAAATAAGGAAATATTGTAAATTTGTAACCTGAAGTGGGTCTCATTTAGCGACACTGAATGAAACTATAATACTGGCCAATCAGAATGCCAATGTTGAAAGAGTAACAAACCAAGAGTTGTGTGACGTATTGGCTAGGGCAAGGTTTGCGAAAAGGAAAGATTCAGGGTTGAGGGAAAATTTAAGAGCATTACTTTAAAGTCTTTAAATGAAAAAGAACTGAAGAATAGTCATGACCTAGGTGGAGAATAGGGAATATAAATTTTTTTTTTGCGAAATGAAGAAGGCTTGGCACAACAGATTCAGAAGGCTGGCAGTGTGCTTGTTTGGAACGAGTGTATTTCTTGACCAGAGGGGAGGAAGGGCGGCCGCTTAGCTGTAGCGAGATGAAGACAGGAGATTCTAACAGCAACTACTTGTTTAGCATTGTAAAAATGAGGTAAATAATTCAATGGTATATATCGTGGGCGTACAAGGAAAACACTAAGTCCATATAATGAAATTATGAGAAAAATTGATTTTAATATTCATATGGGTTTGTAAAATATTTTAAAATACATACAGTACTGAAACATGTTTAATCTAACATAATATACTTGTCATATAATATACTTGTCATGAAACACATAAAACTGGACTTTGTCATATGAATATCTCATTTTTTTTTATCTAACTGGACTTAGTGGGTTTTCCTTGTACGCCCACAATATAGACCATCCTACTCAACTGTTTTGTAGGTTTGACCATTTCATAGGTAATGTAATTTCACATGTAAGTAAATTCAAAGAACAAATTTTGTGATCAGTGGATCTCCTCCACAATAAAATTCCAGATGCCATAGGAGGCTCAAGCTCATTTATAGTGACGAAGAAACGGTTAAGGATTGATTTATTGACTGTATTTGATTTAGAAATTGTTTTTGGGAATGTAAGGGCCCCTTCACATGAACAATATTCAGGCGTGCTGTGGAGAACCAGTAATTGGGCTATTGCTTAACGAAGCCTTGCAGTTAGCCTTGCTTCGCTTATTTTCACTCGAGCAGTTTGAAGGTGCGAGGAAACTAAATGACCAGTCTCTATAATAAACTTTGAAGAGAGCATTTTTGGACTTGCGTCTGTGCTGAGGCTTAATGAAAGGAAAGGTGTTGTCAGTATTGGGTTACTGAGAATTTGTATTTCAATTGAGATGATGATGGAACATAAATAAAACTTCTGATTTACTTTATTACCGTCAATATTGTAATTCCATCATAGTTTTGGTATTCATCAAAATTTTATTTTTTCAAAACAATTTATGCGGGCAATAATTTCTAACGTAACTGTTCCGATGCTGTTGATTTTTTTTTTTAATTAGTTGCTTTAATTTATGTGCCTAAGAGCTCTCTACCAATTTAAATGATAGCTGTGGCATTGTCCTCTGGAGCACTATTGCAACTTCTAAGCTATTCAAGTAACACCAAAGCAAGGATGATGCATCATTGCTTTCGTTGCATTCTGCTGCAATCGTGCGCTGCTAGCAATGAGTACTGGTGATCGTTTGCCTCTGTTGCAGAGGCACCTAGATAGCACAGCTCGTCATACGACTACACCAGCTTATGTGAAAGGGCTTGATAATGTTAATTGCAGTTGATTGTTTACTTCTGTAATCTACAATTTTCTGTTATGTAGGTATTGCAGATCTAACAACTGCTTTCCATTACAGTAGTGTCCTGTCAATCTAGATCTCGCTCGTCCATACATCCGGTAATTCGGGCGGGATTAGAAAAAACAGATTTCATAGGTAACTTAGGTCTACATGTGTAGTAATATTAAAACTAAAATTAAGTTGTAGGAAAAGTGGTATTGTTGAAGGGGAAAGATTAATTTTTATACCTTTATCAATCTAAAACTTGTATAACATGCATTGTAAAGAAAATTCCATTTACTTCAGCCTTTTAGTGATCTGGACAGGCTTCAGTTCCATCTAGTCTGGTTTAGCGGGACACTACTGTATTATAGAAGTCATATTGTCACAAGTTGACTAATGGTGATCTGTAGTTAATATCTTTAAAAACCAGTTTTTGAGGACTTTTGAGTGCTTGTTTTAAAAATTAGCTTATTTTTTTATCATTACTTTAAAAATTAGTATCAAGTTTGTGTTAGCTTACTTTGGAACGCTTTTTAAAAATACATGAATGTTTTTACCAAAGTAGACTCTGGTCTGCTTTAATATATGTAATACGTATACTAAGTGGTCTTTCTAAAGTAGATAATCTCTGCAACTGTCATAGACTCAAAAAGAAGTGGTAGTAAAATATAGTGTGTAAAGAGACAATTTTTACATGTAACTACTGTTCACAGCACAGTTATGTACAGAGAAATTAATATGATTTTTAAATGAAAACCTCAATCTTCTTTCCAATTTAATTGTAAAGTACTTTGTAATTTAATTTGTAGCAAAAACGCCCCTGTAATGTGTAAGAAATGTGATGGAGATAGTTGGGCTAGTTCCGTGAGGCAGGTGACGTGTACTTCCATTTCTAGACAACACTCACAGAGCATCATCCAACTGTGACTGCTTCCGAGCAGAGCCGTGCAAGGCTGGATCGTACCAGGAACACGGAATGTGTAAACCTACACTCATCTTGTTATAAGTAAAGACGTTTTTTGACACGCAGGAAGGAACATTCAGACCTTGGCAGCCAAATATTCTTTTTAAATTGATACATAATGCTCTAGTCTAGTGCTGTATGAATCTGTGTTAGATTTTTTTTATTATGTCACAATATTCAGTATTTTGCTGCCTGATTTAATCGCCTCGCTCAGAGAAGAATGTTGTGCTGCAATTTTTGTCTACGAATGGAAGTACACATCATGTGCCTCATGTTTCTGGCCCAAAGAAATCCATTTCATTTCTTACCATTCACTTAAGAAAGACCACTCAGTGCATATATAAAAACTAGCAATGAAATATAGTACGTATAGTTCATATCACAAACTAGTGCACTTTTTTGGATAGTTAACTTTAACAGTTAGTTTCACAGCTGAATATTCTTCCATCGTTTGGAAAATGGTTGGCTAGCTAAAACAAAGTACTTTTTGGTATTTCAAGTTACGATTTTTGTGGCATGATGTGTGTATGCCTTAAATGAATTTGTCAAAAAGTGCACCTTTTTATAGAATAGAGTATAACCTAGTTGTTGGACACATGAATTGGAGGATTGGAAAGTGTTAAATCTATTGGATTGTGTGAAACTGGCACAACACTGAAGTTATTATACGGTACATATTACCAAAGCTGCTCTCATTCAGCAGTTTCTGAACTTTGAATTGGTTCTGAGCATAGTTAAGAGGCCACTCCAGTGTTTCAGGGGCACTACGCAACCCGCATTAACCTCATAAGATTCAATGCTATTTTCATTTTGCTTATAACTTATTATCTAATATAGATTTCGAAATGATGCTTGCTTGATATGTAATAAAACGATGCTCTTATCAAAGCCCCTTTCTTCAAAAACGTGCATAAATTATGGTTCAAACCTAGTCAATACATTTATACATTTGAGTAAAGATTAGTATAAAACCATAATTTATGCACGTTTTTGAACAAAGGGGCTTTAATAAGAGCATCGTTGTCTTACATATCAAGCAAGCATCATTTAAAACTCTATATTAGTTAATTAGTTATAAGCAAAATGAAAATAACATTGAATCTTATGAGGTTAACACGGGTTGCGTAGTGCCCCTGAAACACTGGAGTGGCCTCTTAAGTCTAAACTTTTAACGTAATCTGCTTGGTCGTTAGCACGTCACTGACGGAAGCAGAACGAGCAGCCCAATTACCAACTAGTACTAGCTTTTGCACGCGTTGTGAGAAAATTCATCTGTCCACACAACTTGTCAAAAGTTGTCCATGGTTTTAAGCCGTGATTGCCGCTGGGGTGGAAGCACCCTGGCCGAATGCTGACCAACGCTTCTGGTGCAGCACTGAAGACACAGCTGGCAAACATGGTTCTCTGTCGGGCGTGGCGGTCGTGAGCGCGAGCAACAGTGCGTGGTCACGACCAGATGTGCGTGCGCGCGCGCCCTCTCTGGCTTGTGGAGTCGTGTTGCGGTCCTCTGCTCTCGATGAGAACCGGGCGTATGCGGCGCGGCGTGGCTTGGCGTTTCACAACTGCAATTTTTCGTGGCGCGGCAGTTGTCGTGCGAGATGTGCCACAAGTCGTTTTGCGTGTCGGATGCGGTTGTTTGGCGTAGTCAGTTTCCCCAACTGTGGTCCTCACATTCATTACTTGTCTTTTACGCGCCCCCTCGTCTTGCGTGCTGGTTACGGACAGTCAAATGCCCACAATTATAATTTAATTTTTTTTAAATCCAGAATATAATATGGTAGCCTGATGACATTAGTAATATAATATATACTTATTAATATACCAAAACTACAAAAAATATTTCAATATATTTTAAGCTTAACTATTAACACTTACGTTACACAAATGCTTTTTTCTATGCTATGCTTTTTTTTCCCTCCAGATTTAAAATTACGATTTTAGAGAAAATTACTAAAACTTACTTTGGGAAAATCCCATAAATGCTAAAATTATTTAAATGCTAATATAAATTTTTTACATGAATTTGAAATTATTGTGTAATAAAATCCCCCAAAACTAAGTAATTTTTTTTTTAATTGCTGAGCTCTTTAACTTTTTTCATAGATAATTTTATATTTTTTTTATTCTAGAGTATTACAGGCTAATATAACAGAAGTAATATTTGTGCACATTTGAACAGTAACAATAAAGGCCCTCGGTGGTCTTCATTGCTAATGCGTCAAGCTTATGTCGCAAGGGTCGTGTGTTCTGTTCCAGCGCCCTGTCGTGACTTTCATTCATGAGCACCCAAGTGGTTTGGAGCCCACTGTAATCTCATTCAGCCTCTGTGCATAATGTGCAATGGGAAACCTAAAGAAACAAAACAGAGTCAGTAGAAGGAGTTTTGTAGTTATTTTATTATAATCAGAAATAACTGTGCAGGGATCATTAAAAGAGTTTAGAATGTTTTGCAAAAGTATAAAGTAGAGGTATAAAAGTAACGAAAAAAAGTGTGCCCGTATGTATTTGTTACTATAACAATTAGTACTCGTTACTATCGTATTGTTACGTTACTTCTGATACAGCATAACATGTTATGTTATGTTGCAGCAACGAATCGAGTCGTATTGCGTACGCGTACAGTATGACGTCGCGTAAATAATAATAAAAAATAGAATATAAACAATTAACAATATTTGATAATTAACAGGTTTTGTTAACCAAGAAACAATTAAATCTCTATTAGAGCGGTTTTATTATATTATCTCTTTTAAGATAAAACAAAAAAACTTGAAAATACGCGATAATAAAAACAAAAACATACATATTTCTAATTTGTAAAAATACTTTCTTATAAACAGTAAAAAACTTGGACTACGAATTTCCAAATTATACTTTACTTAATAAACAAACATCGTTCTTTGTAACGTAAATTCATCGAATATGCGCGCGCATGCATAAAACATACGAAAAATGAGAGTAACGAAATCCAGCCGTGTGTAATGTTTCGTTACTCATTACTAGATGTCGCACCCGTTACTCAGTACTGAATACATATGGTTTGGTATAAAGTGATGTGGAAGGTTTTAATAATAATTATGACTTAACTTCAACATGTGACATTGTGGCATGTGAGGTTGGCACCTAAATGTGTCTAAAACACATGGACACATAATATCAAAGCAATGTAGAGATGTAAACACCACACTGCCTATTTTGTCTTACAGTTGCCCAATGAACATCAGTTTAGACTTTGAGGTACTCTTTACGAAACTGACAGTTTCATTTTATAGATCACATTATCATGAGTAACGTTTTAATCACTATATCACTTAAGCTGTGCAGTGTTTAAAATTATGTCATTAAGTTTGGTTATTTTATAATTATAGTACATATTTCTTTAATTTTGGACCATAGTATTTTACAGGTTTTGCAATGTTTGGACCACAGTTTTCCCTTTGAATTGAGTAATGTTTAGAACTTTGCATGAATATGTGTGTCAGTAATGTACTGACTATGTTAACCACATTCTGACCACCAACCACATTAACGTGCTAGCTCGTTAAACTAAGTTGTTGGTAACAAATTAATTTTTTTTAACCTGTAGATATTATTAGGCTGACTTGTTCAACCCATGGATGTAAGTAATACACTTGCATAGTTTTACATGTGTGTTTCTATTATGCCCTGGCATTGTTTTGCTCATGTTTTTTCGATTACGCAGCAGCATCATTTAACCCGTGTGTCGGTTTCGCGTTGGTTTCGTCGGTAACGCACTGACCTTGTTAAACCTGTGGGTTTCTGTATCGCGCTGGCTTGTAACCCATTGGTGTCGAACGCATGAATGTCGGTAACGTGGCGGCTTCGAACCCATGGGTGTCAGTAACGTGCTGGCCTCGTTGAAACTATGGAAGAGGGTAACGCGCTGGCCTCGTTGAAACTACGGACGTCGGTAACGCGCGGGCTTCGTTGAACCCGTGGTTGTCTGCAACATGCTGTCTTCGTTGCACCCACGGTTGTCGGTAACGAGTCTCGTACCTGTGTGTCGGTAACTCGCTGCCCATGGATATCGGTAACGCGTTGAATCCATGGCTTTCGGTAACGTGCTGCCCTCAAACTCATCTGTTGGTAACGTGTGGGCCATGTTAACTTGAGGATGTCGGTAATGCCCAGGCCTCGTAGAACACGTGAGTGTTAGCAACACTTTGGGCCTCGTTGAATCCATTAGTGATGTTACTGCATTGACCGCGTTGAACCTATTAGAGTAAGTAATGTGTAGCTTTCATTGAACCCTTTGGGAGTTGGTTACCTGCTTTGCTCATACAACTCTCGGATGCTGGTAAAGTGCTGACCTTGTTGAGTGCATGAGGCTTTTCCTTAAGACATGCGGGCGGTTAGTGGTTTGATTACAACCGTAGACCACTGCAGCTTTGCGGTGCCGGTAACACGAATGCTCGGAGTGAACGCACTCCTGGGCCTCGGTTCGCTCTGTGCTGGACAATATTATACTGGCTTCGGTAACGGTAGCCTACGGGCCTCGGTAACGCGCGGGCGCCGTGGTTGCGAATGTTTCCGTGCAGCTCGATAGCGTGATGCTGTCGGCCTTGACGACTTGGAAGCCACAATTTCTGCGTACCTCGACGACCTGAGGACTTCGTTAACGGGCTGGCCTCTCTAGCCTATCCACCTTGGTAACAGGTGGGCCTCTGGTTTGTGTGTTTGGGTAACCTGTGTGCTTCTGGTTGTGAAACATACAAACATTTAAGGTTATAGCTTACTTCATCTAAGGCTTCCGTTATTTCTGGTTCTTGGCAAGACATGTATATTTGGTATTTAGCATTGTTGTATTTAACATCTGTGACCTGCAGGTTTGTAGTATATGCAATATATATTTACAGTTGTAATCTGATTGATTTAGGGCTCATAATTTAAATTTAATTTTTATTTTGATGGTCTACAGTGAATTGAGACATGGAATCATCTGTATGTATCTTGCACTCGTTAGTAATGTGTCCTTGTGTTTGTGCCTCCCAGTTGTTCGTATCGTTTACTTAGAATGTTTCTTCTGTGCTGTCTGGTCATGTGTGTCCTTCCGTTACTCGTAGTTTGTTAATGTGCCGCCAATACCCCACATTCGCCTCGCAATAGTGCATGTCAGGATCTGATGAGTGTGGTCAGGATGGATCTATTTATATGTATGTTTCAAAATTTGGAAACCAGAAGTAAACTTCATTCTACATTCATTCCATCAAACTGCTTGAATGCTCTTGGTTTTTTTTGTTTGTGGTAATATTAATTGCTTGCAGCTCTATCTAAAATGTCATTTGAAGGACTAGAGATTACAAGTATTGTGTATACGTACATTAATCATAAATTGTTAGCACTTTAGGTGTACATAACTTGCGGGGAAGAAGTATCAGTTCTAGCTTCACCTTTCCTATTATTAATACAATGGCTATGCCTTGTTTTAGTCTTTATCAAGCATTCAGTTGTAACCGCCACGAGAGAATAACTGAATATTTCACAGGGATAACTATGACTATATATCATTCACAAATGTTTACTTAAAAAAGTACCCAAAAATAGGGTTTTTGCCTTGTATAACCAAAACATCTAGTACAGAAGCTACCTTTGCAAGCTGTAGCAATATTTTTAAAAATCCAAGTTGTATCCTAATTCCCCTTAAATTTGGTTGTTGAAATTATTCTTTTATAAACAGAACCACATTGCAAATTAGCTTAATATGTAGTATTGAATGTGTTCGTAATAGTTTGGTGTTATCGTACATGAATACAAGTGAATTATGTAGGTGGAGGTAGTAAAGTGAAACACATAAGAATTATAAAGTACTTGGAGAAATATATACACATATTGTAATTGAATGTAACTTTAATAGAAATGACAGAGCAAGATTGTGTAATGGTAAAATATTGGAAATGCGCATGGGTTCGAATCCCAGTACAGTAATCGGGTTTTCTTTAGTTTTTCCATGAATCACTTGAGGTAAAGGATAGGATGGTATCTTGCTGTAGGACATGGTTGATTTCTTGCCAGTTTCCAGGAACCGTGTCATTCCGAACAGTCTCTAATGGTCAACGAGATGTAAAACATAAATAGAGGAATAAATATAATATTTAAAGTATCTGCTGCCATTGTGATGACTCTAAGTGATTACATCTTGTTAAAAAAACACCACTTATTTTACTATACACCCAAAATGTTTTATGGCAGATTAAGAGATTCATAGCATTATTTTTATTTTATAATACAAAATGTAAGCAGCAAAAACTTTTACATGTTATTTTAGACCCTGTCACATTGCTGCAATGTCAGTGTTTGCAAAGCCTTAATAGGCATCATTGGCAAGTAAATATTTTTATGCATGTTTGATATTTGGGTGAGTTGTCCCAGTGTTGACAAAATAATGAGAAATGCCTCAGTCATTTGTATTGAGAGTTAGGCTTGAATGTACTCTGTTTAACTTCTTATGAGAGCTAAGTGAAGGAATTATTTGTGTGTGGGTGTGCGTTTTCATTTATAGTATGAGTTTATTCTGGTACATACCAATTTCTAGAGCTAAGGGGGAAAAAGTAGGTTAAAAAAATTCCATCACTAGTTTATGAATTTAATGTTATAGAGGGGCTGAAATTCCTCCAATTTGAGAGAAAATTTTTTCTTAATATCTAAGCACTAGCTATTTTGTTTTACGTGTGATATCTTGCTGTTGCATTCCGTATACATCTGAAGGCATAATTGTGGAGCAGTGCTTATTTAATGTTGTAATTTTTGTGACTTGTGTGGTTAGTATTCATGTTACTGTACTGGAAAAAGTTCTTAAAATGTTTGCAGTTTATTCTTACCGATGTGTGGGATCAGGGAAAATAAAACATCACATCAGTAAATAATTTAACTCTTACTTATGCACTATAATTTCTATACAAGTCTTCACTGACTCTGCACAACGTTAGTTGATCGTGGTGTCTTAGCAGTTAGTCATTTGTTTGAGCAGCACTAACCCACACCACTGTCTAATCACTTTGCTAGTCACAGCCAGACGATGAACTCACATCCCTTTGGCTTGGAATCCATCACCTGTAGTCATTCGCTGTGATGCGTTAGTGTCGATGTTATCATTTCACGTGGCTGACTAGGCTGCCGGCTTTTACGAGTAGTAGATGAACACACTGGAAATTGATAAGGTCTCTTAAAAACCTGAAAACACGTGGAGATTGAGCAAATGTTAATTACCAGCTTAATTAATATTTTTTTTTAAATACAAGTGTTATGAAAACCATCTGTCTTTTAATCACAAATACCATCTGTTAACATTAGTAAAATGTAAGTACTACTACTAATGAATCAACATGTCTTTTGATTAATAATTTGAAGTTTGATCAAGTGTCGATAGTCATTCACCTGGCCACATTCCGAAATGTATAATTTCAAAGTTTTTATCAAATATGGTTTTTTTTTGTTACAGAAGCAGCATTGGTTGTATAACATTTATGGAAATAACGGTGCAAACAGTGTATGAGGAAAATGATTTTATGGTCACTTTTGTATGTTGCATGTGGTCATGTTTATGTCTTCTTGCAAAATTGATTAACGACAAAGGGAAAAAAATGTTTGGTTGGACAATTTTTGAGGATCTCTCCTCCATTTTTGATAACCCAGCCTTCATATCCTATAAGGACGTCCAGGCTGGGGCCCCCATGGGCATGGATGCGGATACGCCGCATACGCAACCAGGAAGAGCGTTAGAGCTTTTAGCTATACACAGAGGCTTTGGTTGGACAGGGAAAACTCTGGGAACTTGCGTGGGAACCCTGTAAATATAGTACACGCGTGCATGCTGGAAGCCTAGGAAGTAACGAGAACCAGGTCCTGCTACGGGGCGGTGGGGGGGCTGGGACCCACCGTCCGTCGGGTCGGGAGTCGAGGCGGGCTGGGCTGATGGCGGCACCTTGGCACGAGGAGGGCTGGGGCCCGGTGGCGCGCCGGCTGACGCGCGCGGGTGTTCCAGGCGGAGCCATGTCGTCGTGGGACGCGCGTCGCCGCAGCTCTCAGCCCGGGCTGTCGTCACGCCTGCGCATGGACTCGTACAGCGGCGCCGGCCGTGCCAGCCGCTCTCGGGGTGAGTGGCGAGGCGCCGGCTGTCAGTTCGCCTGTCGGACCCGTGGTCCGCTTTGCATTTTTGTCCGGTTCTCGGTTTTTGGTAACCAGGCAGCAGCTTAAAACTAGAGAAGAAGGTAGATTAGTACAACTCAACTAACTCTGTATAATATAACAGACATGTTTCGCAGAGGCCGGGCGTACATGCCTTAAAATTTGTATTCTAAATATAAATTCTTTGATTAACTGAAGCGCCATTGCAGTTTTTGCACCGTTTGTCATGGTGTAGTTGGTGTTGCCATGGTGTAGCCGCGCAGGTAACTGTCCCTGCCCCGTTCGTAGGACTGCCGTGTTTGGCGAAGTAGCTCTGTCACGACCGTTTGGCACGGAAGATGCAGTGGCTGTATGTATCCGAGGTTACGAAACAGGGTTTCTGCCGACTGGGAATTTTTTTTTAAATCTAGTGAATTCGAAAGATGTCTTAAAAAAACCTCGAAAAAACAGGGAAATTGACAAAATATTATACGCAGTTATAAACGCATGTGTTTTGAATATTATTAAATGTAAGAGAAACTACCAATAAATCAACTTGTATTAGTTTAATGTTTTGAAGCACGATCGGTCATTCAACGTGTCACAATCAATATTTAGTTCAATTTTTTATTTTTTTATTTTCTTCCAAATGTAGTGATTTTGTACTACAGATTAGCAGTGATTGTTGTATAGCTTTAATGGAAATTGAAATAGTGCTAACTGTGAACTCTGTCGGAAAATATTTTGTAATCAATTTAATGTAATATATGTGATTGGAATTTTTTCAGTAAGTATTTGATTTAAATAAATTATATGGAAAGATTGATGAGACAGGGAAAAAAAAGTTTGATTGTACAGGAAGATAGGGAACACTCAGGAAAATTGCTTAGAGTAACAGTGTGGGAAACCTGTAAAATCTTGTATGTATGTCCGAATTTCCATGCAGTGTTGGTATTTCATTACTAATGCATCTAAATTTGTTCTATACCCAGTTACTTCTTTCGATTGGATGGTTTCAACAAAAATGTGTTTTTGGAAAACAATTTGTAAAAAATGAACTTAGACCTCAAATTATGCGCCAAATTTTAAATAACGAAGTCATGAACATCATCGTCGTGTGCAAAAGACAAGAATCAGTCCACAGCAATCACTGCCCTTGATGCTTCAGCCAAATGCCACATTTTTGGGGTCACTTCTTGCATTATAAATGGCAACCATTTGAAAAAAAAAATTTTGTGCATCCGAACAACACTTAGAAATAAATTGACATGCAATTAGAATGTGCCTTTTTATTTCAAAATAATATACTCATTTGTATTTTACTTTTAGTTTCAAAATGTTTCGAATTGTGAAATAACTATTCATATCGACCGAGATTCCGTTTTGTCAGAGCTGACCTAAAGCGTCATTACCAGCTAAGACTCTTGAATCATTTGCTTGAGGACCTAGTTAATGGTCTATGAACTGTTGTTTAAAGTCTAAAGAAAATTAACCTCAAAAACGACATTTTCTGGTTGGGCAAATCATGGAGTTGACGTGAAAGATTCTCTACAAGGAAGAAAAGCTGATACCACTAGGCCAACTGAAAATTGAGAAGATTTCCTTATCACATCCGTGTTGTAAGAGATTTTGCTCATCCGAGGTTGCTGTGGTCCACATTCAGTTGGGTGATGGAGACACTACTGCGCATGTAGTACTTGTAAAAGTGGCCCGTGGCTGTGATATACGCGAGACTCGTGCCGTGATGCACGCGGTGGTGTGTGTGTCGGCAGCGGTGTCCCCCAAGAGGCGGGAGCTGGACAACGTGATGAAGAAGGCCCGTCGCGACGGCCCCACGCAGAGCAGCTACTGGAACAAGAAGCTGCTGGAGGCGGAAGAGAAGGATCCCAACAGGTGTGTGTGTGTGTGTTTGTGTGACGGTGCTCGCTGCCAGGGGCGTAGCCAGGACGGGGTTTTAGGGGTTCAAACCCCCCCTTGCTTCACCCTTAGCACCAAATCTTTAATTAATTTCTTATTCATCACGCAAACAAATTTCTTATTAAAATTAATAAAATTTTTACCATTACAATATTTAAATTTAAGTACTGAAAACTGCTAAAATAGCACTATTTTACACCTTAAAATCCAGATTTTCCCGGGGGAGGAAGCTCGGACCCCCTGCTTTAATACGGGGGGGGGGGGGGGGCAGCATGCTTCTTAACACCCCCCATACACAAATCCTGGCTACGCCACTGCTCGCTGCATTCACGACACGAGAGGCCGGCGCCATTTTCATAAATGTCATTCCAGCTGGCTATAACAGCTTGTTGCCAATGCATGGGTACGGAATGGGATAACATATGTATTTGTCAAAGAGCTCCGCCAGCACTCGCCTGGATTTGGTGTGGGAAACCACTCCTCAGTGCAGGTGACCAGGATCTAACCCACTGTGTCTTAAATGTAAGCTGGACTTGCCACTGCGTCACCAAAATTGTTCGGTACCACTCTGTAACCGAACACACTCAGTACTATGTGATGTAATATTAATTTCAGGTGTCCAAGAGTCCGTGCTAATGCCATAACTATCAACTGGTATTTTTTTTTTAATTTCCATTTTGTTATACAGAGAGAAAAAAAATAATTTTTATAACTGTGGAGTGTGTTTAAAATATGTAAGCCAAATTAATTTTGTTTTCTATTTGGTTTCAGACTAATGGTAAATATATTAAGCACATTTTGTTTTTAAAAAGTCACTTGATTTTATCACAAAAAAATTGTGATATCATTGCTAATAGTGGAAGATGTTACCATGTGCCACTGGGTTTTCTCATGGTACTCCAGCTCTCACACCCAGGCATTGTCAATGCTCTATTCTCATTTCATCTCTAATGATCTCAATGTTAGTGAGACTTTAAGCTCTAATACATTCATAACATGTAGAAAAAAATAACTTTCACTGTGTCATTATTATTGTTAGTTGTTTTGAGGCATATGAAAAATCTGTTTGTTTTGAAGATGATTCTCCACCCCATTCCCCTTTCTTGTTAAATGATATTCTGGTTTCACCCATCAGCTGTGTAGTGGACACTGCATGTTGTTAACTGCTTGCACAGTGCACACAAGCTGTTAGACATGTTTGAGATTTGTTTGCAGTATTGAGTAGTAGCGGATTCAGTGTGGCATCACAGTTGTTTTTATTACAGGAACGGGTTTCTGATGTAGTTGCTAAATGCCTCTGTTCCTGAGCAGTATTGATTCAGTGTATGGCTTCACAGTTGTTTTTATCACAGGAACGCGTTTCTGATTTAGTTGCTGAATGCCTCTGTTCCAGAGCAGTAATGATTCAGTGTGGCTTCACAGTTGTGTTTATCACAGAGAACGTGTTTCTGATGTAGTTGCTAAATGCCTCTGTTCCTGTGCAGAAATGATTCAGTGTGGCTTCACAGTTGTGTTTATTACAGGAACGCGTTTCTGATGTAGTTGCTAAATGCCTCTGTTCCTGTGCAGAAATGATTCAGTGTGGCTTCACAGTTGTGTTTATTACAGGAACGCGTTTCTGATTTAGTTGCTAAATGCCTCTGTTCCTCAATTGTATTACCAGAACTGTAATGAATGTTCCAAATTCAAAAGTGTCAGTGTGAAGGGTGCTTGTGAATGTGCGCCTCAGGCCAGGTTGCTCAGTGTGTAATGTGTGGAGATATGTGGTGATGTGATGTGATGTGATGTGATGCGGAGACGTAGAGGTGGCGTCGCTGTCACGGAGCCCTCTGGCACGCAGCGCTGCTGTATTGGCCAGGTGGCGGCACAGTGGCTTCAAGGAACTGTACGGCGGAGGAGGAGCTTCATCCCCGGTCGGCTCCCGTTCCAGCTACCGCCGGTCACGCTCGCGCTCGCGCAGCCGCCCGCCGCGCAGGAGCCGCTCGCGCGCGCGCTCCCCCGTGGCCGCGCCCCGCCCGCGCTCCAGGGAGCGTGCCCGGGAGAGGGAGCGCGAACGCAGGCCGCACACGCCCCAGCCGCAGGCCCAGAAGGTGAGCCGTCGTCGTCTGCGGCCGAACTGCCCAGGCCGCAACTAGAGTCTCTGGCACCCGGGCACGAATGGATTCATGCGCCACTCCCCCCCCCCCCCCCCCCCTCTTTTTTTGCACACACCACACCAATAAAGTGTGTGTGGGGGGGGGGTCCGGGGGCCCTCCTATGGAAAAATAGTGCTATTTAAAGCATTTTCCATACCTACGTGTAACAGTTTCTGTGCTACTGTACCTTCCATGCATGAACCCGCCATGTCCATAAAAGTAGTCCGTATAATCACTAGACTTGTTCATTAAATATGTTGAGACAATATATATTGTAAATCAGATTAGACATTCCTGGCATGCAAGTTAAAAAAAACTTTTTACCAGTTACCAGTTGTATTAGGAATTACAAAGCAAGAGATTTCGGCGCCACAGCTTTGCGCCAGGGGTGTATGCCCCGCTTGCCCCCCCCCCTCTCCCCAGTTGCGGCCCTGAATACGAGCACTGAGTCTGTATGCTAGTACCATGAAATGTCTTTGATTTGGCACGTTTGGGACCTCCGCCGTGCTGGGTTAGCAATTTTGCCTGATTATCGGAACATCAATTCAGTTCCAAAGGGAATACCAAATGTGAATTTTAACCTGCTAGAAAACAGGAAAAAACTGTACTGAAATGAAATCCGACAGTAACGGTAAATGGAGCAAACTAACAACGCGGGCAGTGCTGCCACATTTAATAGCTGTTATCCACCTGGAAAAAAACAAGAACGAACGTGTGAGACTTGATTGGTGTGCTGTATTACGGAATGTGCCAAATCATAGAATGCTGGATTAAATCATTTTAATCTTGTTTGTATTAGCCCTCTGCTTGAATGTGCAGTGTAAAACCCTTAACTTTTTTTTTCTGTTTTATAAGCTTTAGTTTCCTACTTATTGGTCTTTGATTAGTAGTACCTACATTTATACTTTATTTTACTATTTGTTTTTTTTTTTTTGATCCTTCACTTATGTTGTTGTATGTTTCCATCTCATTAATTAGTGAGTACTTAAGGAGGTGATTGTGATTGTTCTAATTTGGTCCCCATGTCTTGTTTTCGTTCTCAACCATCTCGCTTTATCTGATGGCGTCTCAAGCTGCTCAGGGGGCCACAGGGTTGGACAGTAGAGTAAGGAAGTTTCGTTTTCCGTTACCATGATAGCTTGCGTTATTATTAAATCTATTGCGAATTTGAACCTCGATACAGAAAATATCTCATCAGTTTTCAATTTCAATTCAAGAGACTGCCGAGGCCGGGTGTCATGGTCGCAGGAAACTGTTAAACTACTGTTAGGTCATTTTATAGTTACCTGATCAACATATTAAGCAGAGCAAATCCTTTTAAAACCAAGTATTAATATAATTGTTAACTATTAACATAGTTATTTAAACATTAGTTATTAATATTCAGAACTGAATCGCTCGTGCGAGGGTTTTCGCGTAATTGTGAACGCCTGCACAGGTGCAGTCCCCGCCGAGGGGAGGGCGCCCCCTAGCTCGTCGCTCGTCGCGCATCGCATCGCTGTCGGGCAGCTCACGCTCGCTCAGCAGTTGCAGCGACGAGTCCTGCTCCGTCTGCTCTCCCAAGACCAACAAGAAGGTGGTCCCCAACCCCAAGTACCGCTCCAGGTACGTCTGCAACCATCCCTTAGACCCTATATCACGTCGATTATTTTGCGGCATTCACCGCACAGCTGGCCACCGTTTGTCTTCCCCTGCTGTACCCTTGTGTACCATTGGTAACATTCCACTACTCGCCTGCTCACGCAAGCGTTGACAGAGCGATGTCACGGCACTTAACCTTCTCGACCTCTCTAGAGAGGTGTGTAGTTTGTGGCGCACATCTAATCAACCTAACATTTTAATGAAAATTCATTTTTATTTTCGTTATGAAATCAATGTCGGATACGCTTGGTGATTATTGAAAGATACAGTTTCGCTGTGTTTATGCTCGTTTTGTTGGCTTTACCCTTAACCTGGGACAAAACCAACTACTTCCGCACCCTCCCAGGAATCTCAATAGACATGCCGCACATAAACATACACCCTTCCCCTCGTGTTTTCTTGGGTACCCTAGAATGGTACTATAGAAAAGAAAAAGAAAAAAAATAGTAGAAACGGGAGAGGCAAGAAATGACTAAGTTATCGGTTAAACTGCTAATCCAGAAGTGAACTTGAGGGTGAGTACATAAAATATTGTTATTAATTCACTCACAGCAGGGAAGGTGTGTTAATGTGGTTTGTAAATATAACCAATAAATATAAACACTAAGTTCACTGGTTACTGAGTTTCTGTTTTATAATTAGGGGCCGGAAAAATTCGCAATTTGCGATAGATGCGATTTTTTTGCGAATTTTGAGGTTAGATGCGATTTTTTACTAATTGTTGTTATAAATGCTATATTTGCGAAATCGCGGTAAAATTGCCATTATCGGGCGAAAAACCACTATAGAATGCAACAAAATGGCTTGAACACACATTCCTCAAAGTATTTTTTTTTGAAAATAGCCACCATAACACAATTACCGTAAACAATAGCTTCTGACAAGGCTTGTTGAAGGAATAAAATCCGAATCCTAACCTTTATTTATAAAACATTCCTTAACCAAATATCACGCATGATAGTATAGAATAAGTAATTTTGTAAATTTATTCTTTACGATTTACTCAAGATACCGTTGAATGTTGTTTAGAAAAGAATGTTCACACTACTTATCGACGCAGTTATTTTGTTTTGTTAGATCACATCACGTTCGCCTACGTTCGCCATTGCATCGTGTGTTGCCTGTTCATGAAGAGTATCTAACCTAACAAAACAAAATTTCCCGGGAAGCGCATCACGGAAACCAACAACCTAGAAAATATCTAGGTCGTTGACGGGATCGTAGTGAACTTGCAAAGATAAAAATGAAAATATTTTAAATGCTGAAAACTACTACAAATATTTTAGTACGCGGTTTTTTACATTCGTTGATAATCACTTTAGTCTTCAAATTTTTTTTCTGATCAATATTTTACATAGGGACAAATCATACATTTTGTGGTGCACGTTTAGCGTACTGAAGTTGGTCAACTCGAATCGTCAGTTTGTTTCCATCTGAAATTACTAGTGGTCAAACGTTTGTTTACAAATACCGTTTAATGATTTTGGTTTGTGTTAAAATTCGTCATAATGGGTATAAACACTATTACAACTTCTTGTATTGTTATGTAACTTTAATATCTTATGCAAATTTCTCAAAAATAGATGCTAATTTCTGGAAAATAGATGCTAATTTTCAACATCATAAATGCTAATTATGTAATAAATAGATGCTAATTTTTCCAGGCCCTATTTATAATAGATATTCTTGTTTTGTTAGTCACAGGCAGAAGATCATGAGTTACATGATAACTTTTACATATTTCCTTTGAAAAAGTAATAAAACATTTTATGACTTTATAATAATTAATGAAGCACATGTAAATTTGACATTAATATTTAGTCAATAGGTAACAAACCAATAGATAACAAATGTTTAAATGCCCGGCTGGACAAACTTAATGCGCTGTGTCATACCAAAAAAAAAATAGTTCTGACCTCAAAGCACTTCACAATAAATACTAAAATTAGTGATGGTTCGAATCCCATTTTTCTCGAATCCGAATCCCAAACAGTACCTCCAATCCACCCCTCGAATCTGAATCCAGTTCTCAAGGGTTAATTATAAAATAATTTATAAGTTAAGAGAAAATATTAAACATTATGCAGAATTATTTAACCCTTTAAATTTTTATTTAAAAAAACAAGGATTTTGACACGGTCTGGATCAAGACGATTCCGTTTTTGGTCACATATGTTTCCTGCAGTGCTGAACAAATGTTCAGAGAAGACTGTCGCAGGTGGTGAACACAAATATTTTTTGGACAGTTTATGTAGCCTGGGTGAACACGCAGAGTGAGTTTTCCAGTATTCCAGAATTTTTATTTCTGGGTTAACTGTAGGATCACGTAAGAATCTGGTACTTCACAATTGCTGTAGAATCCGACTTGGTGGATTTAAGGCATTCAGGCATTATCTGTGAGTACAGTGATTCATGTATCCACGGATATCGGAAAACGAAATTCAACATTTGTTTAAAGTCCCAAATGAAGGTAAACGCTTTCCTGAAATATTTAATGGAAACTGAAAGGTGCCATCTTGGCTTCAATGGTTTTAGGCCATAAGAAATATTGTCGTGCGTCTTTTAAAATAAAGCCTCACTAAAGCATAGTGATTAATATGCCCGAAGTTAAAAGTGACGGGATGTTTTCTCTAGTTTACCCATTAAAATTTTTTATACTAATATTAGTTATTTTTTATGTTGCTCAAAATGATTGGCTAACAAATTCATTGGTTGGCCATCATGGAATTCTCAGATAATACATATTTTAACGTTGGTAGTCTACACAAACCGAACTTGGTCCTAAAAAAATTCATAAATAGAATGTGTATCAAAATATTTAAAATTGAATTGCGATTAAAATAATAATTGTATAATGTATTAATTTTTGTCATTCATTATTTCATTGTTATTACTACATGTGCGACCGTAACTTGTAATGAAAGTCGGCATTATTGTTGTATTACTAATTAACAGATTTCTCGGTAAAGTTATTTAAAAAAAAAAAAAAGATTCATATTTAGTCAAGATCCAAAATGTGCTTTATTTTATTTTTTAGCATATTCTGAGAATACATGTGTGATTTATGCCTTATTTAATGCCAATGTAGCGACAATGCATCCATGTTCATGAATATAAAGTAAGTTTCCCAAATCAGTACATGCTTCATAATTTTTTTTATATAATAACGAATTAAAAGTACACTACAGTAGAACCTCGTTAATGTGTGATGCGCTAATTCGGGAATCGGATAATCCGTGACGATTTAAAAGAGAAGAAAAAAAAAGTAAAAATTGTCAGCGCTTAAAATTAACATCACTCGGGCGGCAAACACTGCAAGCCATCGCGTGGGCGCCAAACTCTGCAACGCTGTTTGTACCGACCCTTTGTGTCACCCCTCTTTCAGCTGTCACATTTGTCACTCTTTAAACTTGAGGGGGATGTCCTGACTTCTGCTTCCGGTCTCCCTTTGTTTCCACCCGCCAACACAGCCAACACACAGCAGGCGCCTGGCGAGTGACGTGGCATTCAGCTGTATGAGGGGGGAGGGGGGGGGGGGGTTCAAGGTCAGCACGATCTTATCTTTCTCTCTTCGGCTGTTGTAAATGACCGTGAACTAATGGCTAGGCCAGGGGTCGGCAACCTGCGGCTCGCGAGCCACATGCGGCTCTTTGGATGTGAAGCTGTGGCTCTTTAGTTCCGTACCAGAAATACTGCATCACCAGGTTATTTATACAGAAAATACTTTTTTTTTTATTACAAACCAGTAGTAAGCCTGTTTTTTTCCACGCTTGTTATATTTTACTAAACAATATGTCATCAAGCAGTTAAATTATCAATTTAAAGCTATCCATCCGCCCGAGGTTTTCGTTTTACTAGTACTTACGGGCCCACCCAACAGATAGCGCCACTTGACGCGCAAACATGTTTTCAGTTTCCAACATATCAGTCGCACTTCTATATCTCCCTCCTTGTTCTGTGGTCCGTCGGAAGCTCTCGAATGAAGCCGTTGTCTGATGTTTCTATGTAGGATTTAATTCGTTTCGACGCAAGACAGTTTGGCGTCTTCACCAGTGCTTTGGCTGTGACGTATAGCTTGTTGTTTCAAGTAGAAGCGTTAGAAGCGAATTATCTTCTCAGGGGTATGTATGTACATATATAATAATAAAAAAACCGAAGTAAAGCTAGGTAACATAATAAGTATTATATTTTTAATATACATATTATACATATTTTTTTAAAATAGGATACCTAACTCCTTTTTTGAAGTCAATAAGAAGTGTCAAAAAAGAATCTAAGTACACTTTTTGATATTACCGCGAAAGTGTTTTTATTAAAATAGTAAATAATTGCAAACCTTGTCATCTGCTGTTTTGGATACCTAAATAATAATTTTAAAAATTCTTTATTACAGCTTCACCGCAAGCATGGTATCTACAAAAAAAAAAGAGAAGAACTGAAGAAGGGCATCGAGAATTCAATCGGGATTGGACGGAGTCGTTCGCTTTCATATGCAACTCAGATGGCCTTCCGACCTGTCTCATTTGCCACGAAAAACTCGCACACAATAAGAAATCAAATTCACTACAAAACATACTCAGTTTGCTTGTAAATATCCAGCCGGTGAAGAACGAAAAAAAGCTGTCGACGAGCTCCAAAAACAAAAACAGCAATCAAGTTCCATGTTAAGTAACTGGACGCAATCTACAAGTAATGTTAATCTGGCAAGCTTCGCGGCATCACTAGAAATCGCAAAAAAAGGCAAACTATTCACAGATTGTGAGTATGTCAAAGATTGCTTCATACGTGCATCTGAAGAACTGTTTCGTGATTTCAAAAACAAACCAGAAATCTTGAAAAAAATCAAAGATTTGCCACTATCCGCTAAAACAGTACAAGACAGAAAGGCAAAAATTTCTTCAAATGTAACATATTTGCAGGTGGAAGACATTCAACTGGCTTCTTATCACTTGCTATAGATGAGTCTTGCGACATAAAAGACACGGCACAAGTTGCCCTTTTTGTTAGGTATATGTCTTCCCAAGGTCCCGTGCAAAAATGCCTCGAAGATAATAAAATTGATTTAAATAAAATCGTTTCAATAGCAACTAATGGAGCCAGAAGTATGACAGGGAAAAATAAAGGGACAACAACGATTCTTCAGAGTAAAATAAACCACGAAATTCTTACGTTTCACTGCATAATACACCAAGAAGCACTTTGTGCCCAAACATTTCCGGCCGAAATAGTTGAGGTCATGAATTTGGTAATCACGATTGTTAACAGCATCTTGTCAAAAGCACTCTACCATCGTCAGTTTAAAGAATTCTTAAACGAAATGGAGACTCAGTATTCCGACCTCCTTCTTTACAATAAAGTGCGATGGCTTTCCAAAGGTAAGGTGTTGAAACGTTTTGCTTTGTGCTTGAATGAAATAAATACATTCCTCAATGAAAAAGGCATTAATCACCCTAATTAGAGGATGGCAAATGGTTGCAAAAATTTTACTTTATGGTGGATATCACAGTGAAATTAAATGAGCTGAATCTAAAACTGCAAGGAAAGGGAAACCCAGCCTATGTTTTGGTAGAAGAATTGGTTAGTTTCAAAGAAAAATTAATTATTTTTGCAGAAGATATTCAGAGCTGTAAATTACTTCATTTTAAATTTCTAAAGCAATATCGTGATAAAACCAGTGCAACTGTTGACACGAAATACTTCAGCACAGTTATAAAAAAAATTAAAGATGAATTTGCTGACAGATTTCAACAATTCAAAACCAACAAAACCACTCTAGCATTCATAGTAAATCCTCTCAACACAAATGGTAACGAAATCCACATTGAGCCATTTGTAGTTGATACTGGATCTCTAGAAATGCAATTATTCGCTTTAAAAAGTAAAGCTTTGTGGAGTGGAAAATTTACATAGTTGAAAAGCAAGTTGGAAGAGTTGGAGGTTCAGAAATGTATGTACGTAACGCAACAAAAGAGGACAGCTTTAAAAGAAATGCCGCGAGTTGAGGCACTTATATTCGACGCATGGAATAGTCTTCCTGATTGCTACAGTGAGGTGAAGAAGTTGGCATTTGGAGTGCTGACTATCTTCGGATCGACATATTCGTGCGAGCAAGCGTTCTCTTGCATGAATATAATTAAATGTAAAGTAAGAAGCCAACTAACAAATGAAAGTTTAGAGTCGTGTTTGAAACTTAAAACCACAAGTTATAAGCCAAATTTATCCAATCTTTCTAAAACCATGCAAAGCCAACGCTCCCATTGAATGTGTTTGCGCAATTAATTGTCATTGAAGTACACGTTAGTGCTGTAAGTGTTTGATTGTTTTAATTTTTTACATATATAATAAGTTATTATCTAATAAGACCATATATTATCTAATTTGTTGTGAAAAAACACTACTTATATATGAATAAATATTTCTTATGAATAAATAGATTCGTTTTCTTATCAAAAAACTTTATTTATGCAAGTACTATTTATTGTTGGCAAGAAAAAATTTTTGTGGCTCTTTAAAAACTTTGAAACTTTGTAAATTGTAATTTTTGGCTCTTCCGACTCAAAAGGTTGCCGACCCCTGGGCTAGGCAGTGCTGTATTTTTTTAAGCCGAGACACTAATTCGAAGACGGCCTGCCCTTACCGTGAACGGCCTTAACCTAGCTGCACGCCGGTGTCTGAGAAGCTTGACAAGACCTTCGAGCTTTTAATCGCTAGTCCGTGAAATTCGGTAATCCGTATTTATCTCGGTCCTGACCATCACGTATTAACGAGGTTCTACTGTACCTCAATAGGATGTGTTCCAAAGAAAACGTAAACAGGCTAAGTTAATTGTAAGCATTTAAGTTTTTAAAGTACTACATTTACATCAATATTTTTCCTCGAATCCCGAATCTTTTCCCTCGAATTTCGAATCTTTCGAATACTAGAGATTCTGTGGGATTCGAGGATTCGACCGGCCCATCCCTAACTAAAATAGAATATAGTACCCATGGGAGTGCGTCGTTTGCCCTACAGGCGTTTGCCCTAAACGCATTTTCGAAGCATATTCTCGCATTCCTCATTCCAAACAGGCGTTTGCCCTAAAAGCGTTTGCCCTACAGGCGTTTGTCCTAAAGTCGTTTGCCCTACAGGCGTTTGCCCTACAGGCGTTTGACCTAAAGGCGTTTGCACAAAATGTTTGATAATCACATTCGGACCAAGCTCCGGCATTTGCCCTAAAGGCGTTTGCCCTAAAAGAAGTTTTTCGACAGTCGTTTGGCCTACAGGCGTTTGCCCTACAGGCGTTTGCCCTAAAAGTTTGCGAATTTTCAATAATCCGAAAATGAATGCTTGCCGGCGTTTGCCCTACAGTTGTTTGCCCTACAGGCATTTGCCCTAAAGTCGTTCGCCCTACAGGTGTTTGCCCTACGAATCTTTTCGAAGATAGATGTCGTTACGTGTGTCGCCCCTGTTAACAAATGTTGGAACCATTCTCCAAATGAGTACAAAGTACAAAATTCACAAATTAGATGGCAGCACATACTGTTTGCTTTCCCAACGTTGAAGTCTAAGAATGCAGCTGGTAATTGAACCTTACAACAGATGGTGCGCCAATCTCAGTGACTGGATTGTATTTTTTAAATCATTTTTTAACAGAGAGGTTGATGATGTAATATTTTCCAAGATGGGGGGGGGGGGTTAACTAGCGAACGAATTAACTTAATTTAATATTGCTGCTATATATAAAAACAAGCGTTAACAAAATGAGCTTACAAAATTTTATTATCCTTGCCTGCTGGAATTTTCACTTAAAGTCGTGTTAAAAACGATGATCCTAAAATAATTTAAGGCAGAAGATTTTTCATATGCATTTATAAAAACAATTTCAGTGTTTAAAAGTTACTGTTAAAATAGCCTCCGAGACCTTCATGCCTATTTTCAATTTTTATATACCATGTGTCCAACTGAATCTGTCGATTTATTAATATGTTTGTAGAATGCGGTGAAAATACTTCCATCGAGAGTGTGCATATTTTGCTAATTCGCCCAGCCCAACTATAGCTTAACCCCTTATAAGTTTTATGGGAACAAGTGAACTATAATAAAAGACTGATTTTATGTGAGACAGCCAATGAAATGTACAACTTTTCAAAATGCATTTAATCATATCATCCATATTGCCACAATATTTGAATGAATGTCATAGGTATGAGTGTAAACTAGGAACGATTTTGATATGTCGTGGAATGTACAATAATGAATTACGTAAAAGTATAATACACAAAGAAATATCATTAAATATAACTCTGTTTCAGATGCTAATGAATCAGCAAAAAAAAAAAAAAGTGCAATTTTAGTTAATATATTTTTTAAAAAAAATTAGTTTCAAAATTGCTATGATCTTGTTTTTAAAACACTGAATCAACTTCTCTGTATTTTTTGTAAGTGAAGCAAAATAAATATTTAAAAAAAATAATTCACCGAATTACATAATTTTCAATATAAACCGTTGCAATTTTAGTTAATTACATATTTGTTACATGCCCACAGTCTTACGACTTTAACAGTGGGCACGATATATATATATATATATATATATATATATATATATATATATATATATATATATATATATATATATATATATATATATATACACACACTAGCTGCAGTACCCGGCTTTGCCCGGGCTGAACACCGGGTGATATATTGTCCGCGAAATACAGCAAAATGGATAGCGATATGTCTAGTGTGTTGGACATTAAGAAATGACACATAATTACTGTTTGTGTATCTGTGACCTATGATTTTCTTTTTACCCATGGCGATCGGTTGAAAGGTTTAGAAGTTAATGCGCTACAGCGCCATCTAGCGGCGAGTTACAAAAAAAATGGATAGCATAAAAACCTTCTTCATGATAAAAACACTTCGATGTGCCAACTTTCATGACGATCGGTCAAACGGTGTAAGAGTTTATGGACGTCATACATACCAAAATCCAATTATATATATTCTTATATTTCGAAATTTTGGGGCTTTCACTTTTGCGGAAAGTGGATGTTCAGGACCTCGAATGGTTTGGAACACTCCATCTCGAAAGAAATATTTGAAATTCCTGAAATTATCGAAATTTTGGGGCTTTGTCCCCAGAGGGGGAGGGGTGATTTGAGGACCCTGAATGGCTGGGAAACAATAAAAATCGAAATAATGATATTTGAAATTTTTTAAATTTTGGGGTTTTGACCCCTGTGGGGGGGGGAGGGGGAGGTGTGATGTTGAGGACCCCGAATGGCTCGTAAACACTCCAAACCGAAAGATAATAGGTTTTCAAAAGTTTGGGAAATTTTTTTATTATTGGGTATTTGACTCCTTGTGGGGGGAGGGTAGTTTGAGGACCCCGAATGGCTCGGAAACACTCCAAATAGTAAAAAAGTATAGGCTACTTAAATTTAAGAAATTTTTGAATTTTTCGTAATTTTGGGGTTTTGCACTTCCCCCCCCCCCCCACCCCCCCTCCCACAAAATTGGGTGCGAAGTCGACTTTGGGTAAAAGTTCCACCATGCCCCGGACACTTTAGTTCGTAATGAATTAATTGTAATACAATTTCCTCCAATTTTTCGAAATTTTAAGGCTTTCACTTTTGTGGAAAAGGGGGGGGGGGGGGGGGTGGAGGTTTAGGACCTCGAATGTTTCGGAACACTCCATCTCGAAAGAATAGATATTTGAAATTCCCTAAAATTATCGAAATTTTGGGGCTTTTTCCCAGAGGGATGGGGGGGTTTGAGGACCCTGAATGGCTCGAAAACGCTTAAAATCGAAAGAGAAAGATTTTTAAAAAATTTTAAACTTTCGAAATTTTGGGGCTTTAACCACCTGGGGGGGGGGGGGAGAGAGGTGGTGATTTTGAGGACCCCGAATAGCTCGGAAACACTTCAAATCGAAAGAGATATAAAGGAAAACTTATTACCTACCTATGAATAATTTTCTAAATAAATTAATAAATAACTCTATGTTTAAGAATTTACGTACATACATAATATTAAACTTCAAAATATACACACCAAACAAAACTAAGGATGTTTGTGAAACTATTTTTTATTTGTCATAATGTTTAAAACATTTGTAGGATTTGTTTATATGTAAAACTGTGATGGCCATATTCCGCTTATCCAAAGGAGTATAGAAATTAATAGAGATATCACTCCATGTACACACCACAAATCTTTGAATTAAGTAAAAAATGATTGTCTATAAAGTCGGTTTACGGACGATAGTTTAACGTGACAACGTCATAACAAAACATTGATGAAATAATTGATCCAGAAGAAAAGGAAATATCATATTTGGCCTGAGACTGAGCCGTAATAGGTTTTTGCAACCAAACCATTTAGGCATTAAAAATGTTATATTCTTTGAGGAATAATTTTTTTTTTAATTTTTCTATCAATTTAATTGATAAATTTACTTTTATTTGCAATCATTATTCAAATATATTTATTACTTTTGAAATGTTACGTGCACCGTATTTATTTTTCAAGTTCAAAAAAAAATTTTAACACCTGCCGGAATTCGAACCAACAACCTTAAAATTAGAAAATAGCGCCGCTGACCGCTCATCCACGAAGCCGTATTTAGTAATTGATAGTTTCAGATGTTATATATACCTTTATAAATATTTTGTTCATGGTAGGGGAATAATATTATTTCGTTTTAAAACCTCGATTTTATAACAAATACGCATCCCAAATACACCAAACTTATTTATAAGGTGTTACAATATTTTTTTAAAAAATTGTGCAAAAGATTCCGGTTGTAATTTGAATTATTATGTGTAACTGTAAAGCACCATTGTTGGTTCAAAACGTATTTGAATATTCAACATTACTTTTAAATAACCGTACCGATTGTGCTGAAAATCGGTGGACGATCGTTAAATTACATAATATTAATAATTCAAACGACGAAAATATGATTGAAAAGTCAAATCGATGGTCATTCCAATCGAGTGGAAGAGAGATGCCACGCATACGTACAATGAGCATGAAGAGAGATGCCACGCATGCGTACAATGAGCAAACAGGAACATCCGTAGTGGGACACTTTTTCGTGCGTGCAGCCGGCGTTCATCGATTTATTAGACGTTGTCACGTCAAAAAACATAGTCCAAAATGACACGAAAAGTATAAATAACAACTAATTTGTCAAAAAAATTTATTCAACTGGAATGACAATGTTAACATCCACCTGAAATTTAATAGAAGTAGGTAAGAATATATATAGATAATCCCCGGCATACGTTGCAATGCCTCAATCAATTTTTTAATTTTTTAAACGTATACTAAGAATCTCTCTTTATCTCTCTAATTCTCTATCTCTCTATGTATATCTCTATAACTCTCTCTATCTTTCTATTTATATCTCAATCTCTCTATATATCTTTCTACATATATATATCTCTATATATCTTTCTAGCGGACCCGACAGACATTGTCCTGCCCAAATGTACTTTTTGTGAGATATGGATATGGCGGTAAGTATTTCTACGCTGGACATTTTGTATCTTCTCATTATACATACCCCTCCTCTTGGGCGCGCCACTGCCGTTACCAAAAACCTTTCCCATGTTTACGCAGAAGGCAACAACAATGCAAAAGTCCGTTGCTATGGAGGCTAATTATCAACAATGCTTAGTTTTTTTTGCTTTTAAAGCGTGTTTTTTTAGTTTTTTCTTAACTCAGAATCAAGATAAAATATCCAATTGTGAATCTAAACCATCCTCGAATCCCCGTGAACTCACACAAAAAATTTCATCAAAATCGGTCCAGCCGTCTAGGAGGAGTTCAGTGACATACACACGCACACAAGAAATATATATATAAAGATATATATATATATTCAGTATTTGGTTAAATGTACGCAATAGGTTTATCCAACCCGACTTGCTAGTCTTGGTCGGCAAATATGTTGGCTGTTTTCTCTGTTAGAACTCTGGGTATCTTGTGTATGGAGTAATGAATTCTTTCTTCATTCTGCTAATGAAATTTTAATACCCACTTTTATACCCATGGGTATAATAGAATATAAAGCAGAAATTGGGCGTCGTGTGGGGCGGGCTTACAGGACAGCAAACCATAACAAAAACTGTTAGCATAACAATCATGTATCAAAAATAGTATTGGTTGTGCACGCGCAGTTCATCTCCATAAATTAAGTTTGTACGCGACTATAATTTTTTTTTTCTCCTCAGATCGTTTTTAGGTAGATTTTGCAGAGTGACTTACAGAAAATTTCACGATATTTTCTCCGATCTAGGTCCTATGAATTTCAGAATTTCTAATTGAGGTAAATATGAATGTCTATGTATTGTTGGATTGGATTTATATCCCATACATATTGTTGAGCCAACAATTAATTTGCAATTTATTGTTACATTGGATATTCTAGAAATATTCATAAGATTTTACATAGTTATTGAAACTTATGGAATTTTTCAGAAAGTTTATTTTTATATTGGTAGGCCGCACGGCGAAATCTACCTTTCCGACTGGCTGCCATCGGGGATTTTTCATTTATAATTATTGGATATATGATTTCACACTATTATGCACACAGACGCTTCATATCTAAAACAATCTTGTTCGAACAAAAGGTTTTTAATTTTTTTAATAAGACATTTTTTTTTGTGACAGATATCTCAAAGAAAACAAAAACAGTAATCCGGCAGAATTCTATACGAGCCTCGTTGCCAAATTTAATGGACGCAAAATAATAAATTACCTACACACAGACACAGCGAGGCTATTTTCAGCGTAAATGTTACATGGCAGGACAAGATTCAAAAAAGGTTTAGCTTGTGAGAAGAGTCCTTTCAAAAAAATGTCAGGTATAAGCCCTGGTTCAATAAACAAGAAAGTAATTCGTAAAAAGATTCAACACGGCACAACTCGGTGTAAACTGGCTTACCAAGAAGATAGTCAGTTGAAACTAAAACGGCGTGAACTCCAATCGACTAAACCAAATGTTGACTATGGATCCTCATCAGGGCAAGTTACTGATGTACAAGGGTGTGATCTTCCTGAAAATGAACTATTAAGTAAGTGTGAACATTACATCGCGTCACTGCAAGTCACTTTGGAAGAAGGAAGGAATATTGTGGAACAAACAAATACGGATACAATTCCGCAAGGAAAGTCGTTCTGTGTGCGGTGGGCTAAAGTAACATTATTATTATTATTGAGAAATACCATTACGTATCTTCAATATTTTATTTTGGGAATATAAGTGGAATTCACTATGGAAATATGGGAAATATTATGGATATATTTAAATATATATTATATTACGGATATAGCTTATTTTAAGAATCATGCCAACCAATGACTATTATCGGCCAACTCTTATAACTGAACGTCAAAATGATCTAACACAAACATTACAAACTAAATGCAAATTATGGAAAACCCAGAACAAAACGAACTGGAATAGGTACTTCTTCATTGTGTACTTCAGCTGTATGTTGTGTATACATTCCAGAATAAAATAGTATGAACAATATGTAGGAGTTTAACCGCATTAGTACTATTATGCTAATGAACAGCTAGCATTCGCATTATTTACCTATATGCTCGTAATATTTTAAGTAATCATAGCGTAATGCGCGTCTGACAGCTGAAATTGAAATAAGAAAAGCCCCGGAAAAAAAGTTGAACCTTTTCCCAGCGATATTTTTGTTAAATCTCCAATACTGTTTTTTTATTATACGATTTTTTTTTTTGGTCGAAGACCTTACATCACCTAATGTTCCGAAATATTTTACAGAAAAAATATTCGATAACATTGAACTTAGCACAGGGAACCATCTGTTGGTAAATCTAGGAAGTTCATACTACATGAATTCCCACCAAACCTCGATATAGGCTTACATAAGTGCCATCTAGCGACGGTTTTGTAAACTTTGCATTCAGAGGGAAAACATTTATTTAGGTACTGCTCCCTGCGGATGAAATATAAACTACAAGAACACTGTTTGAATCGATACATAATTGAAAAAACCTACATTTCCCAAAATAACCTAAACTTCGTTTACCCTAAAGTCATTTGCCCTACAGGCGTTTGCCCTAACGGCATTTGCCCTACAGGCGTTTGCCCTACAGGCGTTTGCCCTACAGGCGTTTGCACAAAATGTTTGATAATCCCATTCGGACCAAGCTCCGGCATTTGCCCTAAAGGCATTTGCCCTAAAATAAGTTTTTCGACAGTCGTTTGCCCTACAGGCATTTGCCCTACACGCGTCTGCCCTAAAAGTTGGCGTGGTTTCGTTAATCCAAAACATAAGTGCTTGCCGGCGTTTGCCCTACAGTCGTTTGCACTAAACGGCATTTGCCCTAAAGTCGTTTGCCCTACAGGCATTTGCCCTACATTTAGGGCAAACGCCTGTAGGGCAAACGATGTGTACCCGTACCCATAATGTTCCAGCAACAGTTCTCAAACTTTCGAGAAGCACAGTACCAACTTACAGTCTTTCAACCACTGTAGTAAAGACTATAAAATATCCGGAAAAACTTATAATTAATCTGTACTAAAATTAAAAAGAAATACCAAACTTAAGCATAACATTGACTAAAATAGCAGGAACAAAACTTAACTTACAAACCCCTAAAATGGGCTTGGTGCAAATGCCACATATATTCTTGCTTAATGGTGAATAGGCCGCTTGTAGTTTATATTTATCTGTTTTCTTGCTTGCTTATTTATGTTTTTATGAGCTGTCGCTATTATTATTATTATTATTATTATTATTATTATTATTATTATTATTATTATTATTATTATTTTAAAAATGTGTGAATACAGGGATTTTCCTAGAAAGTTCTAGATCATTTGGGCTGATGCAAAATTTTATGAGTGTGAGAGAGAGACAGAGACAGATGTTTGTGCTTGAGAAAGACACGTGAGTTGGTTGAGATGCTGTTGCCTTGTGCCAGTATTAACTGATGTTTATGTGCATTTTTGTGGTTGGGTTGAAAATTACTTTGCATGAGTGCCTTGTTCCTTTTGGAGAAGGAGTGCGGTCATGGTAATTTAGTCAGCGAAAGTCATTCTGTGGTCGTGGGCCCCGAAAGGTTCAAGGACGAGCGATGGCCTAAGAACAAATGGCTAGAAGGTAGCAGGAAAGTAATTTGAGAATATTTAATGCCTATGTCTTGTCTGACATTTTTGGTGGAAGATGAAAAAGAGAATTTTTTGTTTAATAAGTGAAGTTTTGTGATGTTATTGTGAGAGGTCTGGATCAGTTAAGTAGTTGGAAGTTGTCCAGTGTGAGAGTGATGTGTGAATTTTTTTATGAAAGGTAATAAAAAACATTATAAGCCAGTAGTGGTTATTCGATGGACTCCATTTCAGTAATCAATCATTGGCCGTAACATTTTTTTTTCTGGAACTTAAATAATATTTTAACATTCAATAAAGATGTGTAGTATGTTATGATGAGACAAATATTGAACTAGCCTGAGGTTTAAACTGTTATAAAATGAATTAAGATTTTGACTTAGAATTAACATTTTTGTAAGTTGTTATTTAAGATGTTATCAGTAACAATTAGTCTTTTGTTATCCAACTGAATTCTGGCCATGATTTCGTAATAGTAATAAAATCTCACTTAAAGTAGTTGGGCATAATATTCTGCCGAATAGGAAGAGTATTTTATATGCCTGTGCAGTGTGGCCCACCTTTTACGTTTACATTTTAAGTGGATCTCTGTCCCATTAAAAAAGAAAATTTGTTTATGATTTGCTGAAGTGTTAGATGTAGTTGTGCGAACGTTACTGGAGATGATATGTCGCAGGTCTCGCTCGTTCTCGGTGCCGAGGAACCAGCCCACGAACAGGTCCCCCCTGTCTCCGCGGGCGGACGCGCGGAGGCTGCGGGAGAAGTCGAGTCCCCCGCGCGACCCGCGCCGCCCGCCCACCAGCCCGCCGCCCGCCGCCCGCAACAAGGTCAAGGTCAAGAGGAAGACCAGCCGGGACAAGGTGCGTTGCCCCGGCCAGCCGGAACGGTGTGCGTATTCAAACTAGTTAAAAATTTGTACCTTTTGAAAAGCGGATATTAAAACAATTGTTTTTTTTCCAACGAAACAAGACGCATGTGTGCTGCGCTCAAAGCTTTTGAAAATGCACCTTAGCTTTTAGCACCAAATGTACAGCTTAACTTTATTCAAACTACAGGAAAATAAATCATATCTGTAGACTAACTACATAGAAATTCAAGCAGCTTTAATGTGTTACAGAATGACATACAATTCTCAGTTCATTTTCACTGTTTTTTTACGTGTTTTAATTTTTATATTAGGCCTAAGATTATTATTATTACAATTAAAGTACATATTGTTCCCGCATATTTAAAAGAAAGCTGTGTGTGCTATTATTGCGATTTACTATCTGTTGATGACTCTGCCTTTAAAAAAAACTGATACCTCAGGCAGGATGCATGAATAAGAAATTATTAAAGAAATGGGGGGAAAATTCTTAATAAAAACAAGTTATTTGCTAGTGTTTTTTATTTATTATTATTCTAAGGTGTATTCCAGCTAACTTCAGAGGTTAGGTATTTTTATTTCTACACCTACCACTTTCTCGAGGTTAAGTTTTACTCTAAACCAAAGGCACCACATGTTTGTCCACACATGTGATAATTTTCTGATGGTTCCTAAAAATACAGTGGATAGAGGTTTTACGTGTACACCAAGCCTGTAGTAATAATATTAATAGTGTTTTAACTAAATTACATTCTAAAAGTTTTAAAGATAACTAGGGGTGGGCAAAGCTTCGTAAGTTCGAATTCGAGTCGAACATTTGTTATATGAGAATTCGTACTCGAAAAAATGAAATTATTCGAAGTTCGAAAAATAGAAAAAAACATTTCAAGTTTCTAAGCTAATCTTTTACTATACATACATTACCTAAAAGTTAAAGAATGCCTACGATCAATAACATCAACTGGGAGTTAACTTAGCATAATGAGAAGACACACATGCTTAGCCTAAGCCTATATGCCTGATCATTTAAACTAACCTCAATCATAATACAAATATGTTCGTTATACTTTGTTCAGTTTACATTGGCGTAGAGTAAAATAATTGTCAGTATCGTATTTTGCTGAGAAAATGGTAAATAGAAACTCCGAATCAATTATTTTCATGTTTATAAACGTGCCAGATTTATTCCCGACTTCGGTATTAGTCTTAATTTCCCCCCACAACAGCTCTTTTTCCATGCATAAATAACGTCAATAATGATTTAACGTGATACAATATTACCAACGGACTTATAAAACAGCAGTTAGGTACTGAATCCAATGAAATAAGATTATTGAATTAAATTCATTTGTAAATAAACGGGGAAAATATTCCATGGATGGAACAGTAGAAAAAATGAGTTACGTGAATAATCGTAAACAAAGATGGCGACAATATAACCACTCCGTTTTTCACCCACACACTTTCTTTTGTGCAAAGAGTAAAGATATTTTTTTTTTTGCGTTGGACGGATTGTAATAAACAATTAGCAGTTTGTCTCTAAACGGCTGTGCGCGTAAACTGAAGGCCAAAAGTTTAAAAAAAGAAAAAAAAGTTTATATTTACCTTTAATCGTTCTTATTCAATATAATTATTATTATACGATAATAACGTAGAAAGTTCAGCCGGCCGTATATAATATTACCATACAGTATTTAGTTGTATACAAATAGTAAAAGTTATGTGGCTAAGTTTTTGGCAATTGTTCAAAACGCCTAAGTTAATGGAGAATGTTGCGTTGATGGTTAAGTTAGGTTATGTATTAGCAAACGTGTGTGAAAGATTTTTAGCAGTTTACATTATTTGTAGTTGATATTCAAATAATGGAAGAAAGTACTTCTGGTTTAAATCAGGGGCCGCCTGCCAAAAAACCAATAAGTCCTATTTGGTTGTTTTTTTTTTACCAAGAGTGCCAATGGGAAAGAAGCAACTTGCAAAGCATGTCAAAAAACATATAAAATTCCAACAGGTACTACTACAACTCTACAAAATTATCTGAAACAGCACCCTGTACAATTAAAACAACTAAAAAGTCATGAAAAATCTGTCACAGAGATAAAAAAAGAAAATCAGTTGTCCCTGAAATGTGCTTTCCAGAAGCATTTGCCTAAACATAGCTAGTTTACTGTTGTTTGGTGTTTGCATTTAATAAATTCTTTGATTTGGCCTAGTATTCGATATTCGATTCGAATTCGGGAATATTTATAAAAATTTGCTTCGAATTCGCTTCGAAACGAAAATATCTATATTCGCCCACCCCTAAAGATAACTACATACTTACTACAGTATTTGGTTCCGTCTCACACACATTTGCCTTCTACCAAATAAAATCTCCTAAATATCAACATTTGGCATTTGTTAGCAGTCCTGTGTGTGTTCTTTTTGTTGAATATGTGTCCTATATGTGTGTGTCCTTTTTGATGAATGTGTCTCCTGTGTGTCCTTTTTGTCAGATGTGTGTCCAACTGTATGTCCTTTTCGTTTATTTTATGTCCTAATGTGTGTCCGTTTTGTCGAGCTAATTTTATTGTATTATATGTACATATAAATTTGCTAATTGTAGCATTACTTTGAACTGATGCTATTAGCAGTAAGTTGTAGTGCAGTTTAAATTACATAATTCTATTGGTGTGTATAAAAGATGTAATAATTTATGTGAAAGTTGACAATGTACAAAATAATTTTAAAAATACCACTTTAACTAAAAAAAACATCTTAATCCTATAAAAAAAAACACAAATGCATGTGTGTAGTAATAAGAACGTTAACCTGAAACTTATTTTTTTAGTATTTTAAATATTAACCTGTGTGAATTTTCTAATAATTACGTGGATGTATCAGCTCGTTGCTGTATAGGAGTGAAAGTTAATATTTTTGCAGAGCTTAGTATTTTTATGTGAACAATTATTTTTTTGCCCGTGTTTATTGAACATATAAATGTAATTACTGATAGTGTGCCTGGAAATTCGCAGAACTCCCGGTGTGAGCACCACAACTACCGTATTTACCCGCATACGAGTCACATATTTTATGCAGATTTTTAATTACAAATGTGAATTTATAACTTTTAATAAGACGTGACTTGCTGGGTAAATAGTTAAGGACTGAAAGTTTAGTGATCGTAATATTTAACTTTTTTTATGCTACAGAGAATGTAAACATCAATGAGATGATCAACAAAAAATATATGCCAATTGATAAACACACGCATCCGCGTGAGCTCACAATCGTATCTAGCCATATCGATCGAGATCTTGGCATCTACACATTGTTTCAGCAATAGTATATAATTATCTTCCCATGAAGCAGTTTTTAGATCCTGGTGCCTAGGTACCTGTGTGCTACCCTTGATGGTGACAGGACGGTTAAAGAACACAAACTTTTTTTTTTATTATTACTTGTAAGCATGTTCAGAACTTTTTACAGTTCATTTTGTTACATGAAAGTGTATGGATGTTTTAAAGTTAGGTTGATAAACATGAAATCTCAGTAAAGTACTTAAACTTTTTAACAGAAACAGAGAAAATTAATTTAGCAGCCTACAAACATTGTTTTCATTTGTGTTGTTTTACAACAAAAAAATTGTGGAAAATCATGGGAGATGCATATAACTTAAGAAAATGAATAATAAACATTCGTAACTTTACTGGAATAATTTTGTTGAACATACTTCGGCTTAAAAATGTAGTGTATGTTAGTAACTAAAAGTTAAAACTTTTGTGTGAGTAGGGAAAAAAATAAATAAGCTTTTTTTTTTTTTTTTCCTTCATCTATAGATCACAGGCTGTGATTGCTATACACATTGAATGAACAATTTAGTACTTGGTAAATGCAGCCACCAATTTTATATTGAGTTTTCTTGATGTAAATTTTAAACATGCGAGTTAGATTTTAAGGTGGATTTATTTCCTGCTTAGGTTACTTTTTAGACAGTTTGGGAAACATTCTTTTCTATTTTATCCTATTGAGTTTGAAAGTTTTTTTTTCTTTAATGTACATATATAAATTGTAGTTAAAAAAAAGTACCTTTTTTTTCTTCAGGAATTTCAAATTGATGAAATTTTTCAGTGCTTAGGTATATTCCACATAATCCATTCCGGCCTCGGACATCACCTGGTGAATGCTCGTAGACTCGTGAGAGCGAGACCCAGGAGCGTGCGCAGGGCCGAGGAAGGAAGGTGACGCGGGGTGTGTCTGTGTCAGGGCGCCGGGGCGAGCCTGAAGAAGCGCAAGAGCCGCAGGAAGAGGCGCCGGCCCGCGCCGCCCGAGGGCAGCGTGCTGCGACGTGCCTCCCCCTTGCCCTCGGCCTCCGAGGACAGCTCCACCTCCTCCGTGACGTCGGGCGGGGGGGCCACGCGCCTTACCCTGTCGGAGCGCTTCGGCAAGATGGCGCAGTGGTCGGTGGACCGGCGGGACTTGGACGGGGTGAAGAACATGCGCATCACGAAGCAGGCAGACAGCTCCGACCTGAAGGTGGTGATCGAGGGGGACCGGTACCGCAGCCCGAGCCCCGCGCCCGCCTCGGACCGGCGCATCGGGCTCGGCTACTACCCCGAGACGCTGCACTCGGCCCCCGTGGGGCTGGACGCCTGGGACGACGTGCGGGTGCGCTACAAGTACTACAAGGACCGCGGCTACCTGCGCGACCTCTCGCTGGACGACTACGTCAAGTGGGAGGAGTGGTGGTACAAGTACCAGGACTGGCTGGAGGCGGAGCGCTACTACGAGCACTGGGCAGCGCTGCACGCCGAGGAGGCGACACGCAGCTCGCGCCGTCGCCGCCTGCGCAGGTAGGCGTGCTCTGGCAATGTGCGTCGCCGCCTACGCCCGAAAAGCACGCATTTCCGTCTGCGCAGGTAGGTATTGCTGCCTGTGCAGGCGAGTGCGCCCGTGTAGCGCGTGTTGCCACCTGCACAGGTGTAACTGCCAGCGAAGCAGCAGTACATTGCTGCCGGTTGGGGTTGGAACGTGTGTACAGCTTCTGTCGATGTTGCCTTCGCATTAGGGGTGTGCAAATGTGTTCCAGGTTTCAAATTATTCTAACTGATCATAAAGAAAGTTCTTCCCCTCCTCATCCTCCCCATCCTCCTCCAGCGACAGCCGCAACAAAAAAAGGCTGGCACCGAAGTTAAAGGAATAAAATACTGTTTTTATATATTTTTATCTTAATACCCTAGTTAACATTTTACATAATTTTTTTTAATGTTCATTAAACACTTCTGATATAACCTTATGTATGAACTTTCTAAAACCACACAAAATTGTAATACATACTTGCCTGACAAGAACCAAATATATTGAAACCCGTGTTAGGAGCCCATTCAATTCTGAAGTGCTTAGGAAACCTGTTTAGTTTTAACTAGAAATAACGCAGATTAAAGCATGTTTGGACAGTTTTTTTTAACCAGTTGCAGAGTTAAACATATTTCAGTGAAGTTATTCATTGTTTGTATAATCGTGGCCTATGATAGTCTTTTAACTTGCTGCTTATCCTTCTCTCTTTCTTTATTTTAACGTGTATTTTTAGCTGGTATTCATTTGTTTGTTGATGACCTGTTTGTTGCTTATGGAAACATGAAATTACTAATGGAAGGTTGAAAATTTAATATGAATTATATAAAATAAGATTATCTAATAACAAGTTACTATGAAATATATTGATTCACAAACTATGAAGTTTAAATAATGAATTTAAAATTTTAAAAATTGCAAGACTTTGTACCTGTTTACAATTCAAGAACCTGAATTCCAATACCATCTTAACGCGTGCAGCTGCAAAAATTTATGGTTTCAAACATTTATACGGAAATGTGTTTTATGTGGTCACTTTGGAAACGGGAAACAGTAAAAGTAATTTATGTAATGTGAAGTCGTATTTATAATTTGGTTAATTTTTTTTAAATTCAGCTTTAAAACCCTTTGTAAGTTAATTTAAAAAAGTCTGTCACGTTATTACGAACATTTCTTTGCAGTTCAAGCAGTTGGTATTTTCCATTTTTTGTAGTGGTAGACATGCTCTAAATAAAGCAAAATTTTGTTATCTATTTTTACTGTGCTGGTGATATATTTATTGACAATGTATTAGATTCAAGAATGTTTAAGTTTTATATGTATGGCTTGTACACGTAGATAAAAAATTATGCGAGTTCAAAGCATGAAGTAATATGAAAAGTGAAAAGAATTCTGGTGGGTTTTTAGGTTATGGCAGGTACTTTCATTTTTCAATAATATCGGCCAGAAATTAACAAGCTTATAGTGAATTAACAAATTCAATTTAATATCAGCAAAATCTGCTTCTTCTGATTCCTATTGGCACAGCTCTAGTCTTTACTATTCGTCACTATTATAATTATAATTATAATTATAATAATAATAAATTCCCTCCCCCCTTTTTTTTTACACTTTGTTAACAATATTCACTTAATTAATCAGGAAATTTAGCACTCACGAAAGCAAGCTTGTATGTGAGTGCATCTAGTCACTTTAAATTACATGCGGTATTTCGACGATTGTAAACATTTGTAAATGTATAATAACTGAGAAATAATTATATAAAATATAACCTAAGAAACTTTACATTAGTTATATAAAGATGAAAGTTAAAAAGAGAAATTTTCAAAATTCAATATAATGTATAAACAAAAAACGTATAAATTATTATAAATTATAACATTGTTACATGAATAAATGAAAATATAATTTTAAAAAATTGGTATTGAAGTAAAGTACAGGTACAAAGTTATAAAAATATATAAAACTTACTTAAATACTAAAGCCATCTCTTCATCAGTTAAATTATGTAGCCAAATTTTAAACATTTTTTTTTTTTTTCATTTGAAAATAATTTTTAGTTTTTAGTTTTGCAAGAAGAATAACAACAATTTTTGGAAGCAAAAATTCTAAAGATCTCTGAGATATTGTTTTATGAAATTGAGGGATTTGTAAATTTGTATTCTGTCTATGCCGTGTAGGATAGTTATGATCTATGTAATTTAACTGATTATCTCTTTGATACTTATTAATTATTGCAGCTCTAATAAACAATCTTTTAATATCAAATACATTTAATAGTTTAAAAAGTTCCTTGGATGGGTACATGTGGTTTTTTTTAAATAACTCGTAAAATAAGTTTTTGAATTGTTATAAGTGGCTTAATTGACGTTTTACTCATCCTTCCCCAAGCCAGAATGCCATACTGCATAACAGACTAAAAAATAGCAAAGTTAACCATTCTAATACCTTCAATAGATAATATTGTGCTTAGTTCAATGAATTTATACACCATTTTTCGAATCTTGTACGTAAGATAAGAAACATGTTTATCCCATTTTAGAAGAGAGTCAAGCACTATACCTAAGTATTTTATATCCTGTACTCTTTCTATGAGACTACATTTTTCACAGTTAACGTTTATTTCGTTACATGAATTTTTAGTTCATGTTCGATAGGTTGATCCAAAATGTGGGCAGAGAAAGTAATATATTTGGTTTTATTTATGTTTAGAGAAAGAAAACTATCATCTAATATTTCTTTGACTTTTTTAAGTTCGTTATTTACCGTTTCAAAAACCGAAGGCCAACTGTCGGATGAATATAAAATTGTAGTATCATCTGCAAAAGAAACTTACCTGCCCCGTTATGCCTAAGTTACATAGATCATTTATATATTTCAGAAACAAAATTGGCTCAAGAACACTGCCTTGTGGGATGCCTAAATTTATATATAGGATGTCTTCTAATTTATTATTTACTTTGACTCTCTGAGATCTACCCTCCAAATAACTTTTAAACCAAGTATTTGCCAAACCTCTTATTCCTACGTTATCCAGTTTATCTAAAAGTATTTTATGTGAGACTGTATCAAAAGCCTTAGCAAGATCCAACATTACACCAATACATTTTTTATCTTGTTCTATGGCTTTGTGCACAAAGTTTGTTACTTTAATTAGAGCATCATTTGTACTTAAGCCTTTTCTAAACCCAAATTGGTTTACAGACAGTATTGTGTTGTTATCCAAAAATGACATTAATTGTTTTTTAACACATTTTTCTATAATTTTTGAAATGTTACTTAATATAGAGATTGGTCTAAAATTCTAGGATGCAAAGCTACCCCCTTTATGCAATGATATGACAGTCGCTTCCTTGAGCCCTCTAGGAAATTTCCCTAAACTTAAGCTTAAATTTGCTATATGAACTAGAGGTTTGCACAATTTATATCTGTGTTCTTTTAATATGTTTACACTTTCTTATCAGAACCCAACGCATTGGAGTTTTTAATTTCAGAAATAATTGATTGTATATCATATTCTGACACAGGAGCTAAGAATAAACACCCTTGAACAATTTTTGTAGCATCAGAATAATTTTTGGACTTATTACTAGAATTACTTTTAATGATTTATGAAGCCATAGCATTTCCAACATTTGTAAAATATCTATTTACATAGTGTGTTTGCAGCTTGCTCAGGATTTGACATGGCATTTATTATGTTATTATCATTTAATACAGTTTTAATATTTACTTTTTCATTTTTTGAGCCAGTAACCTCTTTAATAGGTAATATTGCAAACTTTTTTAGAATCATTTTGTGCTTCAGCAATTTTTCTTTTATAATAATTATCTTTAGTTATTCGTATAAGAGACGTAAGCCTATTTCTGTAGTTACAAAATGTTTGTCTTAGCTGTGTATTAAATGGTAATTTCAGTTTGTTTAATTTTACGTGTATTAACAGTAAACAAACTAGCTTTGTCTATGTAATTTTCTATCAAATTTACAAAATTATATGTTGCAATATCAACATTTTGTTCATTTAATACACAATTCCAAGATTCGAACTCAAGAAAATCAGATAAAATTTTTCCATCAAAATTTGTTTGTATATTGTTTTTCCTAAGAGACCTTTGACACACAATATTGTAGCTAATAACAGTAGCAAAATGGTTTGTAATATTAGTGTGTAACAAAGCAGCTTAAACATAATTTTTATTTTTTATTTTTGCAAACGCATGGTCTATACAGGTTTGTGTGAAAAGTGTTTTGCGTTTATATTTGTTAATACAAGATGTGAAGCCATGTTTAGCAATAATGTTTAAATATTTTTCTGTGTATTTATCACAAACAGTCGTACATATATTTATATTGTCACCAACTAGCATTAATTTTGAAGTATTGTGAACGGTAAACGCATTGTCTAATGAATTAAGGAAGTTGTCAAGACACCCAGAAGGAGATCTGTAAACTGCTAAAAGCGAAGCTTGACTTGAAACAGCGGCGTCGCTGCAACTGAGCGCGACAGTGACACGCAAGCAGACTGCTCCCGCGAGGATAATCTCCTCTACGTCAGCAGCCACAAACACTGCTACTCCATCACTTTTATGAAGCGTTGTTTTGCTAAAGTAAGCGCTGTAGTTCGCAATGGAGTACAACGAACTCTGTCCGCTTAGCCAGGTGTCAGTAAGAAATATTATATCAAATTTTACTCCAATATCTGATAAGAAGTCCAAGAACTGTTCAAAGTTTTTGCTTATATGTACTTCTAATATTTAAATGCAAGATACTAAAACCATTATCTACAAAAGTTTTATCTAATTTAGAACAGTCAAGACAGTCCCATGTGAAAAATCTGCATTATAGTCGGTTATCACTAAAGTGCATACTCAAGTATTGAAAAGTAGGTGTGTTAGAAACATAGTCTTAATTGTAGTTACAGAAATGCTATAAACCAACTTTGTAATTTTCCTTTAACTGGTTATTATAAAATTTTTAATCCTATCATTTTCACCTGAGGAATTAAAAAAAAATTATATTTATTGTGTTAAAGCGTAAAGCTCAGAGTGAGCAGCAGAAATAAATTTAAATGCAGTTGTGTTGGGAGGATTTGATAGTTTGTTGTTGGATGTGGTTCAGGTGTGAAAATGCAAGTTTTACACACCCCTGCTGCGTAAGTTTGCCCGCTCGTGATGATTAAGCTCTCATAGTCTTGAGATTACATTGGAAGTGTACTGCACCTCTTGCAGAATCGTTTGGTTTTCAAGCATGTAAAAAAGACTTGTCGAACCGAGTGTGTTGTGTCACTTGCTCATGCAGTTGCCCAGCCTAGTATTGGTTAGTTACAGGATATGTGCGTAATTCATAGATGTGCAGAATAAATATGGTCTGTGTTTGAATGATTGTTGATCTGTAGTTGGGTGGTTTCGCTCTATTGGCGTGGTAAATGTGGAGATACCTGATTGGTATCTAGGTGCTTCCCACATACATAGTCAGAACATTTGGAATGTGTGATCTATAGCTTACTTCATAAAGTTGGTACACCATTCTTTTACTAACATTCAAGGGCAAGATTCGAATAGTGTGATGTCTTTGGAAAAAATTACAAACACGACTATTGAATGTTGTATCCTTAGGTTACTTTTTTTATTTTTTTTTCATTTGTTGTGGTTAGTTTTAAGTTTTACAATTGCAAATTTTGATATAATTTTTTGTGTAAAAATACTTGTATGCACATTTCAATCATCAACACACTGTTCTCAAAAGGCATCATGATGGTTGTCTTGTTGATGAACATTTCTGTACAGTGTGAGTACAGAAACTTGTCCTGTTAACATTGGACATCCAACCATATTGCAGTCTCAACCTGTCAGTGGATGCCAAGCAAATGACCGGCAAGCGTGTGAATGTGTGCGATGAACTGAAGTGTGCCGGTGTGTGTTGCTGTGCACCAATCGCTTATGCCCTTATATTTATATATACATGTATGATCAGGGGCGCAACAACAAGGGGGGGGGGGCAAGGGTATTTTTGCCCCCCCCCTCTGAAACCTTGAAGTGGGGACAAACGGGGGCAAAGAAAGTGCTGTGTAATCAATTTTTAGATATTAAAACTGCTTAAATAGCACCATTTTCCACCTTGAAATACAGATTTTCCCCGGACCCCCCCGCTTCAATAGGGGGGATCAATGATTCTTTATAAAAAGGTATATTTCCCCCCCTTTGGAAATTTAGTTGTTGCGCCCCTGTGTATGATTGTATGTATTATATATACTTCTAGAGAGAGAGAGAGACTGGTATGCAGCCGATGTCATTTTATTTATTTTACATTAAGTTTATTTTACTGTTACTATAGTTTCCAGCATATTAGAAACTGCTGTAAGCTTTCCAGAAATGAAAATAGTAACATAAATTGGTACCTTCTATATAGTATGTGAGACCACTTGATGAGCATGGAAGTAGCACCACTTTGCTTACCCGCATGCATGCCATCCAAAAAATTCAGGGAGGTATTATGGGACTGTAGCAAAGCTATAAAAGGAAGGCTGCTTTCATTTTGCTTTCTCACAGATAAGAATTCGGGAATTGACAGCCCTTTATGGCTATGGAGGGAGAGTGACGTAATTTTTTTTGTTCTAAACATACATGATTAGAATTTTAATGGACATGTACCATTGTCAAGATAAGTTAAGATAGTAATAGAAAGGATAACACAAAAAAATAAAACCACAGGACAAAAATGAGTGGTGCATACCTGGAAATTGATAAACCAGTAGTTTGTATTTTCCTATATTTTATCATCTATGTTGACAATGAAGTCCATTGAATTTCTAAGATAAAACAGGGTTATGATTGGGCTCGTAGTATCATGATTAGGTTTCTAACAGTTACGTATACTCTTTTGATTCGGGCATTAATAATACAAAAGAAAATTCAACTAAAGTGCTTCTTTCTTTGCATTCTGCCCATTTGTTTTTAAATAATTAATACTAGCATTATCCTTATTCTTAAGTAGGGGTGTGTAAAAGTGACAAGCATATAAATTTCTCCAGTTGTGCTATTGCACACACGGGACTCAAAAAAAAAAGCAAATTACCCATGATATACTAGGCACTCTTTTAAGTATTTATTTCGTAAGTTTGATTCCAAAAATGTCCAGATGAGCCCTAATCATTGCAGCTGGGTTATTATCAGTATCTTTTCTTGATTCATATGGTTCATATGTTTTCAGTGACACAAGTGAATTGTCTGACATAATTGTTCATAGTGATGGTGGTCGCCTGCAGTTTTAACATGTTTATAAAACTTTACAGCTGTTATAGCAGTGATTGAACTTTTGTCTTAATTATAGTAGCTGCATTTGCAGGTTGATATTTGTCAGTTTTTAAATTTTTTTTTTTTTAATTTATTTTGTTTTACTATTGATTGTAATAGTGTGCATAGTTGTCAGAATAAACTAATACTATCACAAGGTGGTTGTTTGTTGAGTCTGAACTAGCAGCGACCACGGTCCGTGCTAGCACGAGATGCCACCTGCGGTGCACATCTCGCCCGGCTGTGCCGATGCAGCAGCTCTGTGCGTGCTCTCCGACCTCGCGAGCGGGGCAGCTCCAGGGCCCCGTGCCAGTTCTCTCAACTTTTTTGCGAAAAATGTGGGGCATTATTGAGAAAAAGAGGGCATTCAATAGTTATTTGCATGTACATAATTCATAGTGCTTGTCCTTACCTTTTAGAATTATATTTAGTTTTCATGATTTTTTTACATTCAAAACTTTCAATAATTTTACTGCCTAACAGTGTGATGATGCGACTTCGCTGGAATTTAATCGTTAGCATTTATATAAATAACTCGAATATACTTTACTACGAAAGAATATTGTAATTTCCTAAGACAAATTATTAAAACACTCGCCGATGTTAAAGATCAAGGTTGGATTGAAACTAATGATTTAAATACATAGTTTATTCTTCAAATTTCCGGAGAATGGCTATTCCATGCATCTCGGGGCCCCCCAAAAAGGCTCCCCCTCCAAAACATTTTGGGCCCCCCAAAAGTAAATGGCTCACAGCCTCGCAAAGTCTAGGGCCCTCACTGCATTTGAGAGAGGAAGATATATTGATAGATATGTATGTGTTTGTTTATACACACACACACACACACACACACACAACCTAACGGACTGGTCTTTGAAGGAGGGAGGGGGGGGATCTTGGCTGTGTGCCAGACTGCGTGTTTGTGCTACAGTCGGCCAGCGTGCTGCTGATAACATGCGGCACAGATAAGCGATTGAGGAAAAGTTTGGCCGTGTAGACTCTTGAGTGGCATCGTGGATGTTTCAGACCGACTACTGGCTAACGTGCTAGTGTTGGTTTCCTAGCGTTTTGCACGGTGAATTTCTCTGTAACGGCCCTGCCTTATGAAGAAAATATTTATAATTTATTTTTACGCACGTCAAATACTCTCATCTTCTTGGGGTCAATTTATACTTGTACATAAGTTTTACATATCTGCTGTTTTTATAACATTTAAAATGTTACAAAATTTTTGTTCTGATAAATAAAATATCAGCCACAAGTGTGTGTTGTAATTAGAATTTAGTAGATGAGTTATTTGTGCCATTAAATACAGCTGAAGCTATTACAGTCAGGTCTGTCTCCTACGATAAGACAATTCCCACACTTGTAACACTACTTGTACTTGTCCCTAGAATAGCTGCTGAACAACTCATCACAAATTTTGATGTGTTGCATCTTAGTTGTTGGTATAGGGCAGCCCGGATTGGAAAAAAAGGGAAGGGGGGTGGGGGGCAGATCTGAGTATCTGCCCAGGATGGCAATTTCAGAGGGCACCAGATTCATATGTTTGAAGGAAGAAAACTTGTTTCACAAAGCACCTAACATCCAGCGCACGTCGTTTTATCGATTATTTTTTTGATTTTGAAATGCATTCCAGTTGGTTTTTAAACACATCCCAAGTTGATTTCTGAGTGTATCCTAAGTTGATTTTTGAACGCGTGTATAGTGTACGTAATCTCCGTTGCATCTAGAAAAAATCGTTCCCACAGACAAAAGGGGTCAGGGCCTAACTTGAACTGAAGCAAATAAACCAGAACGGTCAAACGTCAAGTGATGATTGCTGTTTGTTTATTTGGTTGATTATATGTGCGAGTTATCAGTGTTATAATTATTAGCAAAAACTATAGTTTTAAACTAACGTAGTGGAAATAAACGACTAACAGGAATAAAAGATAGGGAACAATACATATTATAATTATATTATCTTATTGGTGTAATAGTCCAGTCAAATAGCCAAAAAATAACATAGAATCAGTGGCGGATCTAGGATTTTGGTTTGGGAGGGGCTTGACCCAGCTCAGGCTAGGCTTTATCAAGGCAAACACTAAAACAATAGTGGACCCAGATGCTTTTGGAGGGGGCTTGAGCCCCTTAGCCCCCCCCACCTCTGGATCCGCTACTACATAGAATGTATTTAAGAATAGGAAATTTTGACAAAAAGTTTTTGCCCGAACATTACGCTGTTAAATAGGCCAACATAAAAAGTGTTTGTTGGATGTTAAAGCCTGTATCTTACAAGAAATGAGAGAGAAACCAACAGAACATTGGATCAAAGAAGTTGTACCAGTAAGGGGATACATTCGAAAGACTTGAATGCAGTTGATTTTTGCCAGGAACTCTCCATATTGAAAAAAGCTAGTAACCAGAATGAATGGACAATCAAGTGCATTCAACCTATCACATAGTGCAATCATGACTTGCAAGAAACATTTTCTAATGTTAGTATAGTTTACGGACGTCATCTGCAAGCTGTGAAAGAAGCTTCAGCAAACTGAACATAATTAAACGCTATCTACGTTCAAAAATGAGTCAGGAATGTCTATCTGGCCTCACGATTCTAGCCATTGAAAATAAAACTGCCTATGAGACGAATTTTTGATGAGCTAGTAGATTCTTTCTCAGAAAGGAAAGTACACTATTGTAAAGCTATGGCAATAATATATAGAGAGAAAGCTTGAACCTAAAGATTTAATAAATGTGTACTTTCTTGCTTGTCTGTTTCCTATATTTAATTTTATGTCAAAAAAAAGTTATTAGCTAATAGGTAATAAAGAGTGCAGATTTACTAAAGGGTTTGTATTCTCTCTGTAACAAAAAAAAATCCCATTCAGTTTATATTTGTGAGTTTTTTAAAAAATTTATCTCTGCCCCCGGTTCAGAAAAATCGTAGATCCAGGGCTGGTGGAACGGAAGTCACTTGGAACAGAAATATGAAACCATGGTGCTGCTATCTGTGGCAGATAATGAACCAAAGTTCACAAAAACAAAGGGAAACTTTATAGTTTTAATTGTTTGATTAATTTTTATATGATAGGCAGTATTTGAAAATAATTCATATTCAAAAATCAGGTCCAAAGCCAGGGATTAGTACTACAAGTCTTTTTTTTTTCTTTTATGGGAATCATTTCATTATATAGTTCAAAATTTTGTTCACCTAATCAAATGTTTCAATATTCAATGTAACTGCTCTGGCAACTAATTCTGGCGTCGGGTGTGGAAACTATGTGATTTGGGTTAAGAAAGGTATATTAAAAAAACAATTTGCATATATTTATCACACTCCATAATTTTAAAGAATTCTACTTCAAATTTAATGTCAGAGTTTCATATGAATTTGCTCGTTACCGAGGTTACCTATATGTTGCACATCTCTGGCTCACTTTTTTTTTTTTTTTAATCATCTAGCAACGTTGATGTAATAGCCTGGACATTCAAACTGCCATTGCTCTTTGTCTTGCCTTCCGCCATAATACGTTTGATTGTTTCTGAGACAGTACGTCAATATACATAACTGTTTATTCCCTTAAATCATTTTCCCTTGTAAAAGCCACGCTGAGAGGGGCAAGAGATCTGCGGAGGGTGAAGTAGGGGGAGGACCCCTCACTACCTGGCAGAAGCTTGATTGAGCTAAATTGCATCCCACGCTTCGTCTCCCTTCTGCACCCAAACTTAGAAACCAGGGCATAATTTTGACTGTGCTCTTATAATCCTGTCGGACTGTCCAACTTTTTCATCCATTTAAGTTGGTCGAATAATATTGGAGGTTTACGACACTAACACAGCCAAGTAATATTTTCCATCAAGCAATCTGATGCATTATATTAGTTTCAAGATTAGATTAACATTGAAATGTTAGAGCTAGTTAAGTCAAAGATTTAAACATCTTTTAGCTGACCAACTTTATTGAATGGAGAAGATTAAAAGTCATATTTATTCTAATATTGCACCTTCTGTTGCCAAATATATAGGTAGGCTAAAATTATCAGTGTGGCAGGGCCTTAAGTGAGCTAGAAGTAGAATGACCAAGGGTCCTCTTGACACGAGCGGTTATAAGATGCGCTGCCGGACACAGCAGTGTTGCTCGGTGGAGCTCGTGTGAAGTGTGCCACTTGACCGTGCATTTCCTTCGGGAAACGAAAGATTCACAGACCCCAAGTCATACGCCCAAGTACTCTGCGGTGGGAAGCCTTTTCACAGACGAGAGAGCCAAACCTCCGATCGTGCATATTCGGGTTTTTTGGTTCATTGTAACTCATGTTTACTAATTGTCAATTAGGTTAGGTTAGCTACATTATAAATACTTTAAAACACTGTGGATGGTTGATTTGGTTAGGATAGCTACATTAAAGATACTGTGAAATCATGTAAACAAAAAAGCAACCATGAACTTCGGGTGTGGCTCTCTCGTCTGTGAAATGAAGGCTTCCCAGTTCACTCTCACTTTTTTGTTTCCGTTCTATCTCGTATTAACCGGTGTGGCATTAAATTTTGCGGTCGATTAGGATAGGTTAGCTACATTATAAATACTGTAAATAATTGTATGGTTGCTTAGCAAATAACATTTTAATATGTAGCTATCCAGGGCTAGGAAACCGTTTACATGATTTCACAGTATCTTTAATGTAGCTATCCTAACCAAATCAACCGTCCACAGTGTTTTAAAGTTTTTATAATGTAGCTAACCTAACCTAATTGACCATTTAGTTATCATGAGTTACAATGAACAAACAAAAAAACGAAGATGCACGATCGGGCGTTTGGTTCTCGTGTGTGAAAAGGCGGCTTCCCGCGTGAACTTAGTGTGTGGCTCTCGTCTGTGAAATGAAGGCTTCCCGCAGTCTTCCAGCGGCGCTGCTGTCGGCGAGAACTGGCGGACGCCGGAGTTGCCAGTGAGAGCACGTCTGTGACTAGTGAGGCTCATCACTTAGTCGCCGGGTTCTCGCTTAGATCAGTGCTTGTTGGAAATGGGTTTTGGTACGTTGGCTGTTTTTTTTTATGTTAACCTAGATGGGAGCGACGTGATTGGGCAACACAAAGACTGTGTGGCTTGTGCTAGTGCCAAGTGATCTGTGGCCGCATTTTCTTGGCCCTTGTGTGAGCGTTACATTTGACGGAAGCTACTGGAGCTCTCTAACACCTTCCTAGTCAAATGGGGAAATAATCCAATGACAGCTCTGTCGTAATTTTACTTGCTCTGGAATTAATAAAAGGATCTGTAAGTCACTCCCATTCTACATTAAAGGGCGCGCACATGGGAGAACTGGTGGAGGATGTCGACCAAAAGGTTGGAACAAAGCTGTATAGATGACGTTCACAAAAGAAATAAACCTTGGGGCGGGGGAAGAGTGAGAGAGAGTGTTTTACTGGTGTAGTCTAAATACGAAAGTGAGTTGTGACGAAGTGGATTAAATGAAGGATTTTGTGACGCGCTAGTTTAATGGTTACCAGCTTTAAGAGGCCCGTCTACCCAGGGGTGTATCTGTGTTGGTGAGGAGGGATTGTAAGCGCGACGCTAGCTTGTATTTCTAGCGCGGTAGCAAAGCTATGAACTAGCGCGCAGTCTTCTCGTCGTGCATAGGGCAACAATGAAATTGTGCGGTGACCATAACATGTGGCGAATAAATTAAGATACAAGGTGTAACGCGAATCACTTAAGTGATTTCGAGAATCTTTACCAGTTGTTTTAGGCCTAGAAATTACTCCGAAAACGCGTGTTTTAACCATTTTAACTCTTCTGAAGAAAGAAAATTTTTTTAAAAAACTTAATTCGGAAACAAAACTACTTATCTGCCCTCGGCGAATTATTAAATGCTTTTCGTACACAGACACAACTCTGATATCTTGAGCAGTTTTCAAATCGCGTTGTTTTTCCTGAAGCTCTGTAGGCGGGGACCTTCCCAGTGGTTGTACAAACGCGCCGACAGGCATGTAAATGAGAAGGGGGGGGGGGGGGGGAGGAGTTAGAAAATTGTAATAAGTTAGTGTTAGGTACCACCTGTCCACTGGGAACGGTGGAGGGGGAGGACTGACGCGACCTGGCCAAGTGCCAGCCGAGCTACCCCAAGGTCAGCAGGAAAAGAGCGGCCGTCGCGCGTGCCCAGCATGTCTGCGCCTGTTCGGGGAACCGCCGGCTCCTCCAGGAAACACCGTGACGTCAGCGACTGCCCGCGGGGGTTGCTGTCCGCCTGTCCCTCGGCGCCGCAGTGGATCGCGTGGCTCCGAGATCACGCGATCTCACCTCCAGAGCAAACGCGCCTCCGTCTTGGCCCTGACGAATCTTCAGAGTCGCCAAAACGATAGAGGAAAAAAAACTTCCCCTCGCTACAGTATGTATTCATGCAATGTATAATTATGAACACTGACGTGCTGGCATGCTAAACTTAGCTTTGACTTTTTAAAACAAACCAGAAATGTTGTTTATCATAGTAAATATTCAAGTTGAGTACAAACCTCGGGGCACAAATTTAATGCGTGCCAGATAATGCAAAAACTAGCTATTTTTGAAGTGAAACTTCTTTGCTGAGTGGGCTAATCTTCGAGCGTTACGGAAATTCATATAGTATGAGAGGAATACTTAGGTACGTGGTGAAGGAACCGGTAGAGTATTAATTATGAAGGGGAAAAAAATTCGAGAGAAAGAAATTTGTTATCTACTGTTTTACAAATTAAAGTTGTGGGGGAAAGGGAGGGTAAAATGACGAAGCGTGTAAGTTAACGATTACAGGATTTCTCCTTCCAGACAACATATCGCAGCACAGTAGAATGTGCAATAGAGAGCCCTACTAGATGCTTTGTGAAACGTGTAGTGGCACCCCAAAGACTATAACTGTGGAACGAAAAGTTAGTTTTATGAGTTGCCAATGTAAGATTTCTGCCCAAGAAAATAAGGATTTAGTGTGTCAGAGTTAGTAATTATTAACAGGTTTTTCTTGTGTTTAGAAAACGTACATGCAACCTGTGTTTATGAAGTTAAAGTAATAGTTTTTTTTTTGTTCACAAAATTATAAATAAAACATGGCTATGAGTGGCAAGACGAAGAACTTGTCCCCTTCTACATAAATATTATGTTTCTAAATTATTTGTTCATTTCTACTTTATTATTGAGGTACATAACAGAAAAATTGTACGTGACTCTAAACGAAAGACAGTCGAAAGATAGCATGAATATTTTCCGACCTAGAACTGATAACAATCAAAGGCGTGGCTTCTTTGTTTTGCTCACCACACAAATAGTTGCCTCTGTAGAGGTAGCTGTAGATGTGTTCAGAGCAACAGGGATAGAACCTGTCAAAGATAACATCTTTACAGATGATTTTGAAGCTTCAACTACTATACACAAGCCCCAGTCCATGGCTGATCTGCCAGTGACATCGATCAGCACTACTGTAGTACCACAGGACTCTACAGTGGTGGCTACTGTAGGACTATAGGACTTACCAGTGGTGGCAACTGCACTGCAGTACCAGGGAACTCATCAATGGTGGGGCTACTGAACCAAAAACTATATGTACAGACAGACAACCAGAGCCAACAGAACCTGATATAGAAGAGACATTGCATACTCCGGACATATCAAAAACCATCTCCCAACCAAGCTGCAGGCATGGGCGTCGCAAGGATTTTTTTTTTGGGGGGGGGGGGGGGGGGGGAACTGCGATTGATTTAGTTGTTGAGGAATATTCATCCCCTGGGAAAAAAAGCGGGGGGTCCGGGTGTCCTCCCCCGGGAAAATTTGGGGTTCGAAGGTGCAAAACGGTGGTTTTTAGGCATTTTCTTTCCTAAATATTCTAATTATAGTTGGTTGCAATATATAATTTATTTTTTATAAAAAATATTTTCAGAGAACAAATTTGTAAAAACACAGTGCTCACATTACCACGATTGGACTAAATGCACCATGCGCAACATATTGGTTATATCACAGAAATCATATTTTTAATATAACTACGAAACTAAATATATTATTGGAGGGGACGAAATTGAAGACTTTTATTATCGGGGAGGACGTGTCCACCCCCCCTCCCCCCCGGTTGCGACGCCCATAGCTGCAGGTATTCATTGCTTGTTCTTTGTGTTAGAGACCTTAAAACTAAGCATAAATGATAGAATCTCCTTGCTTTGGTGATATCCAGTTCACCACTGCGTTCTGATTTAGAACTTCGTGGGAAATTTTTGGAGAGTACTTATGAAAACTGTACATTTCTGGAAAGGTAATTATACAAGCAAAAATAAAAACAATGTTTCCATGGCTACGAGTCCTACCTAGCCGCCATTTTGTATTGTACACAATGGCTGATTTTGAAACAATTTTTTTATTTTTAATATCTCTGCTTCCAAGTAACATAAAAATATAATTCAGACATTTTATGGGCTAAGAAATGTATAGCGAGTAAAGACACGTGTAATTCGAACTGAATCGTGTAAATTGGTTCTGTCTTTATGACAGCAATCTCACATTTATGCTGTGTTTTCATGATTGCTACAAGTGGAATATCAAGCATGTCTAAAAGTGCTTTTTCAGAGTTTTAGTTACTACCCCGAGAGCAGCCCTAATGGAAAAATGTGCATTTAAAAAGGCCAACGTGACAAGGTCTGTTATTTGTAGTTAAAAATTTTGCTATTCTGTTTGTACTATTATACAGCCATGATAAGTCTGAATAATCTAATTATTAAAATACTGAATGTAGTGACAAAAAAAAACTATCGTAGCAGGGTGATTCACTTTCGGTATAGGTTGCCATTCATTTCATAGCATTCCGAAGTATGAAAGTTTAGGAACTTAACGACACCCAGTCCTGAACCTGGGAAGCAGTTTTCCTCACGCGAAAAATTCCCGACTAGACTGGGAACGAATCCCGGTCCTTTCTTTGTTCCACCAACCAGGAGTCGTGACCACTAGGTCAAAAGTCCGTACAATTAACCTAAAAGTAGCCACGATTTTTTTGGTTTACAGTTTCAATTTTTTCCCCACGCCATTTGACTGTAGAATACTCAGTTGATTCAATGGACAGATTCATGAGTTCTTTCTACTGAAAACTATTCTTCTGAGAAAGTGCATGGCGCTTGAAAATGTGTTCGGCAGCTTAAATTAAGCGGGACTCGAACCCAATCTTTATGGCTGTGAAATGCCTGTTTGCACTGTTTTACCACACCGTTGCTAGGCAACAACTGGAGAAAATTATCCTCACATTATGGCACTCAACGTTTCCTTATAGGCATAAACAAAGCAAAATGTCTTCTCTGTGGCGCTACAGGTGTCATTTCTTTTTACCTCTTAAAAAAAACTAGTCAAGCCAGTGTCAGCAGAATCGTAACCTGCATGTTGGCAACATTGGGAAATATAAAAAAAAGCAGCAGTATACCGCCACTCTGATTGGCTCATCGTGACGTAACTGAACACTTGTGTCGGCTGTAGCGACATCTATCGCGTATTCCCTCAACTATCGCTTTCTTCTCTGCGCCTGCGTCTGCGTTATTCGCGAGCAAGTTTCAAGCAGAGATGGTTGTGTTAGTAGAGTGATAGTGCTGATAAAGTTTTATGTTGTTCGGTAATAATCGAGTGCTATTTAAGGTTATTGCGTTTACGTCTTTCTTGTAATTAAGTGTACATTTCACGAGGTGGGACAGTCAGCTTAATTTTGAGCAGTGGAATTATTTTCGGTAAGTACTATGACTGCATGAAAAATATTTTTGTTCCCTACGTTTGTAATATATGTATTTCTATTCCTACTCGATCATGTGAACTCAGGTGTTTTGAAAAGATTAATGTGTACGTTTATACATTTGAGTAGCGCATATGGTCGTCCTTCGTTTTACAATGTAGACCCCGATTTGTGTTTATGATAATTTTATAATGCAAGTGATCGTTAAAAAATATAAATTCTGAACGTGGTATTTTTGGAATTCCTTTTATTCTATTTGATTGTTATAATAAACAGCATTGCGATGCTTCAGGGAGTTAACCTGAAGTTTACAGTTTTGAACAGTTGTTTAGGTTAGCTACTTAAAAATACTGTGAAATTGTTTTAACAGTTAGTTAGGTTAAGTACATTAAAACTACTGTAAATTGGTGTAAACGGATGTTTTAGACAATGGTAGTGACATTAAAAATACTTGGGTACCTAATTGTTTACGGAAACGAATCACGTAAACCGAGACAGAACTCCCGTTACATTACACTTATCAGCGTCTGCTGCTTTCAAAGTGCATGATAACTTAAACGAATGGCAACCATGAGATTATATTTCACAATTACAAAATATTAATTTAATTTTTAAAAATTGAGTCTTGAGATTATACCATTTTCATGATTTACATATATGATATAAATAAAACACAAAGTAATATAGAACACTATGTAGTATTGTACTTGTACAAATTATTAACTTCATAAACAAACATGGCTACCCACCGCAGTCAAATACTTGGCTTCTATTGGTCGCACGGAGTCATGTAAACGGAAGAGTAGAGTTTTGCCCAGCTAATCCTTACGGGTCCCTGCCTGCCTGCGTGCCATTGTAGATAACATGTAGATACTCCCGTAAGTTCCGTCTCCGTTGCCGTATCGTTGTATAGACAAAAAAAAATTGGATATAGGTATTCTGTTCCTTGTTTTATTTGTAAACATTTTATGGAGGCGGGGAATCGGGAGCCCTCAGTTAATGTTTATGTTTAAATACCATTATTTATGTTAATTTTCTTGTGCCCATGTGTTTGAATGTATTAGTTCTTTCTTGAGGCCCGTTCTACCATGCCACGGATACGGAGACGGATCACGTTAACGGAGACTGTCTCATGGAACAGTGGTTCTACAACACGCAGACGGAGACGGACCTGTATTGGTTAGCTCGGCAATGCTGAGCTCTTCCTTCACAGGTGTTTCCGTACCATGTGCGTCTCTGCCTGAGGACGGGAGCAGATAGCAGTTCCCGAAACGTCGCTTGTTTCTGTTTTAGAAAACTGTTGTGTTTGTTTCGTCTTTTCGTTTGGTCGTGTTTTTGTCTCGTTTTGACTGTTGTGCTGAATTTTTTGGGTTCAATATTTTTTGTGTTGTCATAATTTTGGTTTTTTTTTTTTTTTTTTTTTTTTTTAAACTATTGTGTTTGTTTCGTCTTTTCGTTTTGCTGTGTTTTTTGTCTCGTTTCAACTGTTGTGTTGAATTATTTTTGGGTTCGGAATTTTTGTGCTGTCATCATTTTTTTCCGTTCTGTTAGTCCATTTTTCTTTGTTTTTTCCTTGTTTGTTGTCCATATTCCTGTTGTGGAATATTGTGTGGCGTTAAATCCTGACAACAGCAATTTTTGCTTAATTTGTGTTTTTTGTCATGTGTTTTTTTGTAGTTTTCTTCTGCAGACATACATGTGCTAAGCAATGGCGTATGTCCAAAAGCCTACATCAAGTCATGCACTCCCATTGCACAAATCTTTCAAAGATAAGCGTTAATTCTGCTATAGGTTCAAAGTTTGGCACACTAAATGGTTCCGCCGCCAGACAGCGACACATTCGTTTTAATGTTATCAAGGCGGACGTTTACGATGTTTGTATTCAAATATTATATAATTGTTAAACCATTCAATAGTTTAGTTTTAAAATACAAAATACGTAATATTTATCTCGTAGTGGTTAAAATTTTGTTTTCAAATAGTTTTTATCTGTTCAGATACGCCGTGATGGACTGTAGTGTCTCCAAGGCATGGGCAAGTGGACTCTAAAGCTGGGTTTACGATTGATTTACTTAAGAATTATAACTTAACATCGAGCACACGATTGAGTCAAAACTACATTTTCCAGTTTATGATTGACATAGAAGTCGTTAATTCTAACCAATCACAGCACAAAACACATGGTCGGCCATTGTTCGAAACGGAGAAGCAGGTTTGAAATAGGTTATTGACAAATGGGATATCTATTTTTCGAAATGGATGATGATTACAAATGACAAACATACGAATTCTAACCCAAAATACTGCCTCGCTCGGTCCAATAATAAGACATAAATTTCCGGTTGAAAGGTTCCGGTTTGTTGTGATTGGTCGCTTCCCTTAAGTCTTAACGAAAAATATAAAATATAACCATTTCTGTTAAGTCTTAAGTCATCATATGGTTCGCACACGACCCGTCAAAATTCACACACGACAATCATAAACCATTCCACTAGTTTACAGAGTCATATGGTAAGTACACGACTAAGTCTTAAGTCTTAATTCTTAATTTTCAATCGTAAACCCACCTTAAGCGTGGCAAAGACATAATTCGGGGTTATTCAGAGGCGAGCACAACTCCACAGCAATCTGCGATCCCGTGAACACGTAACCGCCTCGTGCTGGGTGGTCTGTGAAAGTTTTCACTGTTAAGGGGGTGCTTCCCATTTTAGCTCAAGATTTTATATTTACAGTAATTAAAGATAAACTTGTATACTTTTATAATTGTTTACCTTTCACGAAACGAAAAATATATACAGCGCATACATTTAGCATAATCAGCTGCCAAAGTTTTTTTTTTTTTTTTTTTTTAAAGCGTTTTTGTGTAGAATATTATTTATTGCAGAACTGAAACATTTTAGGTTTAACTGCAATGCCACTTGCTGCTTCAAGAAATGGTTTGAATTTCTTTCAGAAAATATTAATTAATTTTACCTGGCATTTCAAAATACTCAAATTTGTTACTATTTTGACAGCCAAGAAACATGAAATGAGTTTTTGTGATAGAAATGCAAACCCTAACATGAAGTAACCAGTGGCATTGCTGTTAAACCTAAAAAGTTTCAGTTCTGCAATAACTTAAATTCTCCTTATGTGTACAACCCAAATACGTTAAAGTTGTAACTTTAAAAGCTAATTATGCAACAACGTATGCGCTGTATATATTTTACATTTCGTGAAAGTTAAACAATTGAAAAAGTTTAAAAGTTGTTCAGTGATTAATATATAAATATAAAATAATGACGTGAAATGGGAGGCACCCCCTTTAAGCCCCCTACCCTACGACGGACAGTCGCCACAGTGAGTGCTCGATGCAGTCAGAAACTGTCGCTTCCCTGAAATGATGTACGCAACAGATACATCGGCCTCAAAGCAGCCCCACCTATGGTTTGCCTCACGCTTACATTGCTGTACACTGTTGCATACTGATTCTACCCGGCTTGTTAACATTAAATATCTTATCTTGAATACCATCGTGAAATAATTATAAAATGTTTTTTTTTTACACAACCAAAATAGTATTAAAATATTTAAAATTGTGAAATTAAAGGTTTTAATCAGTGTGGTGTCTTTCTATTATGTCTCCTTAGAATGAAAAAAAAAAAAAAGTATGATCGAATGATGCTCTTGATGAAAAAAACAAGAAAAAAATGTATTTTCAACATTATCATTCAAATTTCCACTTAAAAAATTAAAACGTTTAAGATACATTAATATAAAATCCATTCAGTTATAAAGTAGTGTTTAAACCTTTTGTGCTTTTTGGGGGTATCTGGCAGCAGAGCACATCGAAACAAGAACAGCACTAATAGCAGAAATCGTGCCGTGGTAAGAGAGTAAAGGCCCGTCTACAATTATTGCAACGACCTAAACTTGTGTTCGACGGACACTGATCGCCGACTGGGCCAAAGCGTGGTGTGTGCGATGGTCCGAATACATTGGTCACCTTGAAACTTTTTGTCCCAATCTGTGTCCTTTGAGCAGGGGCGTAGGAACAGGGGGGGGGGGGGGTTGGGGGACAGGGGGGACGTGTCCCCCTGAACTTTTTGGGTGGGGGGGACTGTCCCCCCCCCAACTTTCTAGACCGTGATATTTTTATTTTATAATATTATTCCCAGCCAAAGCGTGGTGTGTGCGATGGTCCGAATACATTGGTCACCTTGAAACTTTTTGTCCCAATCTGTGTCCTTTGAGCAGGGGCGTAGGAACAGGGGGGGTTGGGGGACAGGGGGGACGTGTCCCCCTGAACTTTTTGGGTGGGGGGGACTGTCCCCCCCAACTTTCTAGACCGTGATATTTTTATTTTATAATATTATTCCGCATTACTGTTATGCTATTTGAATAAATCAATAATCTAAGCAATTTTAAGCTAATCGGGTACTATGTATCAAAGGTTCATGTGCAAGAAATATGTCCAGCATCGAAATTATAACATTCAAAAACAAATAGTAAAGTGACTTTACTTCAAACTGTCAAAACGTACCGATGTTATTTGAAATCGAGTATACCTGCAGGACTACGCCCCTTCCACTTTGCAACCAGACCTAATGTCTGCTGTCATTAGGCAGCTTAGCTCCCTTCCTCCTCGTGTATCATACTCCTATACATATCGTCTGTGAGTGTACTTGCACATTCCTTGAATAACCTTAAGTATTTCGCTATTTTGTTGTGTTGGGTGTTACGAGTTGTGGTGTAGAAACATGTTTTTAGCAGTGGACCAGAGAGTTGTAGATGTAGAGTCAAACTACTTGCGTGTGCATTAGCATTTCATTTTATTGACAATGAAAAGACAAAAAAACTGTTTTAGCATATTTTTCAATAGGCAAAAGACAGTGTGAAGATGCTCATGCTGAAACTTCATCGAACGGAAGTGAACCAGTAATTAGTGGAACTGAGATGAGTAACAATCTATCATGAGAAAAATTCTGGCGGTACAACACATTATAAAATTGATTATTAATTATTCTCTTTGTAATAAAGTGGCATGAACAAATGTGTGTTGGGTGGGGGGGGGGGGGAAGGAGGTGGTTTTGAATTACCATTAAACCATTTCATTTAACACTTAACTATTAATTGTAATTTTATAATTTGTAGTCTTAAGTTTCTGTCTCTTGCTAGTAGTAACTCATCCTTAAACATAACAGAGATAACAAAGTTTAAAGGTTAACTTAAGGATTTGTAAACATTGAAATAAAAATGTTTCTTTTTAGAAAGTCCACACAAATTTAATAACCTATTTAACGGCTATGCATACATAAAAAAATTCTACTAAACATAGAACAAGTATTCATGTAAATAAAAAGTTGTAATTTTCTTAAAAAATGCAGTTATTATAAGTTACCTGGTTCGTTTCTCAGCGGGGTCATCCGAATTTCGGATGTGGAAATTATGCCGGGATGATGCTTCGGAAAGCTCGTATTCTCAGGGATTTCCTGTTTTCCCGTTTCCCTGCATTTTATTTTCGGCGTGGCACACCGTTCACCTCATTTCAAACACCCTCTCACTTTTTTTCCGCCCAGATACACTCCTTCAAAAGGGATCTCTCCACTTAAGTACTTAATATAAATAGTTGTCATAAGAAAAATAGTGTCGCTCATTAACAGTATGGATAGTATAACATTGAATTGTGACAGCAATGCCACAGGTGCCTGTGTTCAAAAATGAGTAAGGAAACTAACATAGAAACCGCAAGCGTAACAATTACACACAAAAGTACAAAACAAAAAATTTGTGTGCCGCGGTGGCCGAGGGCTTAGAGCTTTCGCCTCTCACCAAGTCCAAGTCACCCCTGTGACCTTAGTAACTGCAGGAGAGTTTACCCTGATTAAATATTTACAATGTTATTAAGTGAATGAAGAGTGTTTAACGGCCTTTTAACAAGGAGGTCTTAAGAGCCGATAGGGGTGAAATGAGGTGAAAATAAAACACAACATAACATCAATGCCCGAACCCGGATTTGAAAGGGGATCCGTCGCACTGCAGACCGGCACCTTACCGACTGAGCTACGGAGGCCCGCCCAAATTGATAGCATAACATTTAAGGAACGGTATTCATTCTACCATCTTAACCAATTTCAAGAGCAATTAACTTACAATGTACGGGATTATTATTAACAGTTATATCAGGTGGAAATTGAGATGTGTGGACAGATGACAGGGTAGCAACAGCTCGCAGTTTAAACGGTAATGTCGATAATTGAGCGCAGTCGCAGTGTACTGGCAGTGTGCAAGGGCGCCCATACCCATGGGCAGGGGAGGGCCGTGCCCCCCCTCTAGCTTTCAGGAAAAGGTTTAGGTGGTTTTGAGAATTTTTGGAAAATGTTGAGTAATTTTTAGCACTTTTTGGCAATTTTTGAAGGTATGTACCCCCCCCCCCCCTCTTCAAACTATCATATGGTCTTCCCCCCCCCACAAACTATCATATGGGCGCCCTTGGCAGTGTGACACATACACAGTGTGCATCTATGTATGGTAACTTACTTGAACTTGGCGAAAGAGATACATTTTCTGAAAGCTGTAAGAATTAAGGTAACATATAACTGTTCTATGAATATTTTAAATATTTACGTTGAATGTTTTGACTATTTTTTTTTCGCCAATACTACAAAATGATAACGAAACAAAGGTATATGAAAAACCAAACCTAAGTTGCACATTTTAACATAAATACTTAATTTAAATCTCCGTTTCCAAAGACTCCAAAGTAGGATTTTCTGAATCTGGATTTTTTGAAGGCTGAGTAGCTAAGTATATTGTATGAATTTTTGAAGTACCCGCGAAGTAAAAAAAAAAACGTGATAGGCCTATTGGAGTATGTTAACGTGTTAAGGGAGTGGTAAGGTAAAAACTAAAAATGTCATGCGACCGACTGGAATAAACCATCAAGCATTAAATAGGATGGGGCTATTTTTGCAGAACAGATATTTTAATAACGTCTCAATTTATACAGAGTAAGTTGCTTTGTTTTCGAGCAAAAAAAAACTGAAACCACAAATTTTATCTTAAGGAAACAATAATAATTTTAACATCGATGTAGCCAATGGCTAGATACAAAAACTGCTTAAAAAGCGCTATTTTGCACTTTTAAAATCAAAATTTTCCGGTGGAGGACCCCCGGACCACTCGTCTTAGTAGGAGCGGAATGGGTTTTCATGACATCAAAATCATTATTTGACCCCCCCAACTTTATGAACACAGCTACGCCAATGCCTTTATGGGGGGGGGGGGGGGGGGGGCCCTTCGACAACCGAGAGATCTGAGTTGTGCTAAGTGCCAACAACGCCGAAACTCAGCCAGGTCGGACTGGAGAAGACGAAATCCAACTTTCTGTTTAAGAGTGTTGGAAATGATTTGGATCCAGTATTGTCGGCACACGCTGTAGACACAGGAGCGACGTCGGCCGCAGGGAGGAGGAGATAGTTGTTGTTTTGTTGCGCAGTGTGATGGACTGCGCTGAAGGCCGTGCATGGCCTCCGGGCAGACAATAGTCACGTGGCCTGGACGTGATGCGCCGCAGTTACTAAGGTGTGCGAGGTGGCAGCTCTGCGGCCAAGGACGGACCAGTTCAAAACTGAAGGTTGGGTGGGCTTTTTTTTCGGACTTCAGCCCCTTTTCATGTAATTAATAACAAAAGGAAGAATAATTTAAAAAAAAAACTGAGGATTAGTTACGAAAAAAATTCCTGTTTGTAATTCATATGACGAAGTATGTCTTTTTCGTAATTAGTTTCTTTCCAATTATCGAAACACCAACAACAAATTTTTTTTGAAGTAATATTTCTTTAAGTGCGTTATGAAAAGCAAATTGATGGGAGTGAATTTTTGCGTTGCGCGCGTATCATGCAACGAAATTTTCACAGGATAAAAACTAATAAAAAAAAAGGCTGCGTGCATAAGAATTAAATGTACGTATGTGCTTTTTTTTAAATATTATACTCCAGTGGTTGATATTGAATACTGGTCCATACAATTACAAGCATTTATTTATTGTAAATATTGGTGATAGACATTGTGTTCGTAAACTTTTTCAAGTATATTTATGTAAGTGAGGTTAGGTTATACAATGCGGCTCAGCATGCAACAAGAATTGACAGGATGGAAAAAAGGTTACACACTGTTACGAACGTGGACAGGACCGCGACGCGCACCAGGTTCGGAGCTGGCTGGTGGCTCTGCGGGAATCCTTTTTTTTTTCACAGACGAGAGAGCCAAACCCTATCGTTAGGGAACCGTGAGTTTCGCGGATTCATTTCGTGTTATGCTAAAATTCAAATAATTATACCTTAGTGCTGCTTCTGTCATTGGTTCTCTGTTAATCTGGAGGACTGAGGGCCAATTAGAGACCCTCACTCATAGAAATGTCGAATCACAGGCCACTTAGTCGAGACGACTCACAAGTCAACAGCCAATGAACAGTTGGCATTTGCCCGAGTGTGTAGAGGATATTGGAGTCTATCCTGGAGGTAACTGAATCCGCGAAATTCACGGTTCTCTATCGATCGTGCATCTTCGGTTTTTTTTTTTTTGTTCATTGTAAATAAATATGGCGGTGTTGATAAAAGGTTACTAATGGTCGGTTTGGTTAGCTACAATATAAATACTTTAAATCATTGTGGACGGTTGATTTGGTTAGGATAGCTACATTAAAGATACGGAAAAAAAGCATGAACTTCGGGCAACTTCGGGTTTTGGCTCTCTCGTCTGTGAAAAGAAGGCTTCCCGTGGCCCTGCACGGCCACTGACGTCACGCGCCGTCCACTGACGTGAGGCATGGCACGCGTGCCTGGTCGGATTACAAAGGCCATATCTTCCCCCCTCCCCACTCCCCCCGCACACCCGTATCCGAATAAAATCTTGCGATTATCGTTCAGATTACGGCTAACGCCTCTAATCATAAGATAACCTAAATTGCGTTATTAAAAGAGATGCAGTTACAGTTGTTCACTGCGATCGCCAGTCTCGCAACAAAATATGTTTTGTGAAGTAGCCTATCAGAAAATGCACAAATTAATTGTTTTGTAACTTAATATACCATACTGGATGATCAACGAATAGTTGTTTATTTATGAATAGTTAGAATTGATTTTTACTCAAACGTTTTGAAATGTAGATGTTCTATTTGGCTGTTTTTTTTGCATCAGTATTTTATCTAATGTCCGTTGTAAAAATGTGTATTTTTTGGATGGTGGATTAAAAAGCTAATTCATTAATGTTTGTGGCACTGTTAATTTATTGTTGAGACTTGATAAAGGAAGCTAAATTAGAACTGAGATAAATGTTCACATATTTACGTAACTGTGGCTGTAGTTTAAGTTCAGTCCGCTAAAAATCGTCAGTAGTAACATTTTAAACTAGGTAATATGGCTAACTACCAAGCGCAGAAAATGTTGAAGGTAATTTTTGAGTCCATTTATTGGTTTGTATAGTTTGAGATCGCAAAAGAAAAACAATCTCTGGGTAAGCTGTATTTTGCACTACAGCTGTCAGGTTTTTTTTCTTCATAAATTTTCATCGCCCAGAACAGGAACTTTGTGTATGAAATAAATAAAATAATTTAATACAATTATGTTGCTTTATGTTTTGACGTGAATTCAATGAACGCCTACTTGACGATCGGGCGGCCATGCAAAAAAAAATAAATAGAAATTGCGACGCCAAACCGTGACAAACTCGGCCCATCGTTCACAACCACTGGCTCAGTTGACTTCATAATCAACATCAGAATTATCTGAGAGCATATATATTCACGTCAATTACCAAACAATTTTCTGCATTCCAACTGGCTCATTTCTCTCGCCTACTTTTTGCTTCATTTTATGCATTTTTAATCGCTTCTGCTCGGGCGATTCCACTTATGTTCTGTATTTTCTCCAACATAACCCGTTTTCTATTAGGCATTTTGCGATTAATGGCTCTAAAACCAAAGTGGTTACTGATGAAGAAATTAAAGTTTAAATCACACAAATCGTTCAATTACTCTCTGTTACAGCTCTCGCTGTCTTCAATTCGATACTCCACACAATTACGTCGTCACTGTAAATGTTAACCTGGTGAATCATAAGTAACGACCACGAGCAAAGTCTACTCTAATAATCTATATTTTTATCTCAACTCTGTAGCTTTCATAGTTCACCAGTTTTAAGTGGTGTCTATTCCTCGACTGAAGCGACACCCAACCAGAGGTTAAAGATATTCATATTCCTGTCAGAAATTCATGTCAAAAAGCGACCGCGCGAAATGTGCTTGAGTAAAGCTGGATGCACAATTGAAAAATAAACACTAACAGTGGGTCGTGTGAACAAGATTTGACCGCCATGTTGTCGATTCTACTGATTCGCAATTGCGCATAGGACGGTTGTGCGCATAGGAGGGAAATTAATATTTTTTTTATTTCTGTTACGGGCGCATAGTGCAGCAGCCAATGAGAATAGAGTAAGGTGCCATTTTGACGGAACTAGAGAAATATTTTTATTTATCAATGATATTGTGGCAATAAAATGTCGAGATATTACAATGCTCGGGTGCAATTATTATTACTTTAAAAATTAATTAATACTATTACTTCTAAGTCACAAACAAGTAATGTAAATAAAATGCTTCGTGGTTAGAACGATTAACGAAAAATTTTACATAACCCAACTTAATTTATAAGTAAAAACTTGAGTTCACACATTGCTGGTCAGATGTCACGGGAATAATCATTTGATAGTCAACATAGTTATTTACTAACACTGCCACCAGATGTCGCATACATATTGAAATTTCGTTGGCTAAAATTAACAGTAAGATTTTGAAGGTGGACCGATTTCGCACGGGTTGTGTGTTTAGTCGTGTGCATGGCGATGCACTCGTTTTGTTTTTTAAATTGTGGACTCTTGCTGAACTTGTGTGACCCTCTATGCAGTGGCGTAGCGTGGGTGGGGCGGAGGGGGCGGCCCGCCCCGGGCGGCAGCCCGCGGGGGCGGGTCGCCGGTGAAGCGGGTTGAGATCTGATCTATTATTCATTCATTACATGTATCAGACACACTAAAACGTTCCATTTTTATCTAAAATTTTGCGCACCAACTATTTTTTAATATTTATTTAAAAGAAAAACTGCGAAATCACTGACAGAGCTCTTTATAACGTTTGTTTGTTTACATACGAACGGCAACATCGCATCACGCCGCGCCGCCCGGCGCGCGCGAGCCGAGTTGAGCGGCACTCCTTATTATGTTAATTACTCATACAAAATCTTTTGTTTCACGCGTCGGCTCGTGTCGATGCCTCTCTTTCGCACTCATTGAATTTAGTATGGGGGGCGGCAAAATGGGTCTCCCGCCCCAGGCGCCGAGATGGCACGCTACGCCACTGCCTCTATGCGCGCCGCGAGGGAGCTTGGAGAGGCCCGACGGCCGCTATCTTATCAGTGCAGCGGGGGCGCGGGTTCATCTCGCAGTTGTTGTCGCTCCTCGGTCAGTCACGGCCCCGTCCGTCTGCAGCTCTGCCTGCTCGGCCGGGCGCGCCTCGCCATGAGTCTAGCCGGCCGTGACTCCTCAGCTGCCGCCGCAGTGTGTCGCGGTAACGTGTGTTTCTGTCTCTTGTTGCCACCACGGCGAATAAAGCTGGGTTTACGATTGATTTCCTTAAGAATTATAACTTAACGTCGAGCACACGATTAAGTCAAAACTACATTTTCCAGTTCATGATTGACATATAAGTCGTTAATTCTAACCAATCACAGCACAAAACACATGGTCGGCCATTGTTCGAAATGGAGAAGCAGGTTTGAAATAGGTTATTGACCAATGGGATATCTATTTTTCGAAATGGATGATGATTACAAATGACAAATATACGAATTCTAACCCAAAATACTGCCTCGCTCGGTCCAATAATAAGACATAAACTTCCGGTTGAAAGGTTCCGGTTTGTTGTGATTGGTCGCTCCCCTTAAGTCTTAACGAAAAATATAAAATATAACCATTTCTGTTAAGTCATCATATGGTTCGCACACGACCCGTCAAAATCCACACACGACAATCATAAACCATTCCACTAGTTTACATAGTCATATGGTAAGTACACGACTAAGTCTTAATTCTTAATTCTTAATTTTCAATCGTAAACCCACCTTAACCCTTGATCCACAATCAAGATCGGTTTGTTTGCAGTGTGTACGTGATACAACATGACAAAACTTAAATACACATAGAGGACATTTTAAGGAGGCATAAAGTCTGTCAACTAAGTCACAAATTGTATATATTAAAGTAGTATAAAGTTTTTTTCTTTTCAAAATTGTTAAATAGATAGCAGCATAATCCCGCTTTATGTTATTTTTTTCATATTTACTACGTATGCGCACGCATGCGTCATTTCGTGTCAATGTGACCATGGTGCTCTATGCTTTACGATAGAGGAGCATCACACACAATTTTATGAATCCAATATTGTGACACTGATAAAACGATGATAAGTTTATATGTGTAGATAGTGTAAAGAAATAAAAATATACAAAGAGATTATCACTGGTCATAGGTCAGGAAGTACTTCGGATTTTTCCCAGAGCCGTTAGATACACGGTTATGTGGAATTCCAATTACGTTATGTTATTTTTGTTCAGGGTGACCTACGTTATGTTCATTGACTTCTTTTTGCTTCCTCTTCATGTCCTGTATTATGTCCCCAAAGGTTTGACGCGTATTTTGGTCTCTACTCACAGCGTATTCTGTTATTCACCTATGTCTCTGTCGCTTGTTTCGGTAACGGTAAGCTGTCGTTCCACAAATGCTGACGTGCGCAAACGCGATATGCCGGGCAGCTCCCTGTGCGAGGCTAGCAGGCTCATTATCACTTATCATCGACCCTTGCGAGGTTAGCCGGATCACAGAGAAAACTGACTTTATTGCAGCTGTAGAGGTTGTGCAGTTTAAGTGAAGTCTTATTTTTGCGCGTTATTACATTATTGTGATCTCTGAAACATTTGTTTAGGTTGGCATAGTAAAATAGTATTAAATATAGAGAATATCACATTTCAGCACATTAAACATTTAAAACTAAATAAAAATCAAATTATTATATACACGAATAATTTTTTTTCTTAAGGTTTTTAATAAATTTAGAAACAATCAGATACATGTTAGTGTAATACCTGTATATATTTGCTTTATTGGCTTGCAAATAATAACCGCCGTGCGTTCCGAAAGGAAAGGAACAGGAGAAATTAGTTTTCTTATCAATCCGTTGTTACAGTCGAGCGACGACGATTCATTAGTGATTTCTAGTTGAAGACATTTTTCGAAAAAAATCTGAATGACTATTAAGACTGCATCATTGTTGTTATCATATTTGACCGAACCACTAAGGACGCGTTTGCTTCCGCACTGAATTATTGTGATTGGTGTTGTAACAATCGACATGTATCTGAACGAAACTCGCCCAATCACGAAATTAGACGATGCTACAGTGTTTTAACTTTCAGCTAGTCTCGGAATCTTTTCGCGAAATATGCATGGCCCTAGTGATCTCATTACAAGACGGGAGTCTTGTATCACTCCGCCTGTTCGCGTTTGGAATTGGTGTTTCCGACCGTAATCTCATGCCTCAAAAAACTTTTCAGGTAACAATGTGAGCATTAGCACAGCGATCGCGCAATTGTTTTGACGTATGAGACCATGCCTTATGAAATAAAAGTTTGTAAATATGTAAGACGCTACCATTTTTTTCACGTACCTATTGAGATTTGAGCGTTGAACATAACATTAATTATATGGCGCAGAAATGAAGATAAAGGTGTAATGCAAGTCCCTTTAATGCTTTTAATAAATTGTACTGGGCCTTTCATGGTCAAACATAGTGAAAACACGCGTTTTTTTTTTTTTTTTTTTTGCAATTTTCGCGCTCTCCCTAAAAAAACAGTGTAAAAACGAAATGACAGAATCAGAATTGCTCACTCTGGTCAGGGGCGCAACAACAGGGGGGGGGGGGGGGGGGAGCAGTGGCGTAGCCAGGATTTGTGTATGGGGGGTGTTAAGAAGCATGCCGCCCCCCCCCCCCCCCCCCCCCGGTATTAAAGCGGGGGGTCCGGGGGTCCTCCCCCGGGAAAATTTGGAATTTAAGGTGTAAAATGGAATTTAAGATGTAAAATAGTGCTATTTTAGCAGTTTTCGGTACTTAAATTTAAATATTGTAACGGTAAATTTGTTTTTATTAATTTAATATGAAATTTGTTTGAGTGATGAATAAGAAATTAATTAAAGATTTGGTGCTAAGGGGGGGGTTTGAACCCCTAAAACCCCCCCCCCCTGGCTACGCCCCTGGGGGGGAGAAGGGTATTTTGCCCCCCCCCCCCCTGAAACCTTGAAGTGGGGGCAAATGGAGGCAAAGAAAGTGCTGTGTAATCAATTTTTAGATAATAAAACTGCTTAAATAGCACCATTTTCCACCTTGAAATACACCTATTCCCGGGGTAGGACCCCCTGACCCCCCGTTTCAATAGGGGGGATCGATGATTCTTTATAAAAAGGAATATTGCCCCCCCCCCCCTCTTTGGAAATTCAGTTGTTGCGCCCCTGACTCTGGTAATTGAGCAGTTCTGTAATCGCGTGGCGCACAGCTTCAGAGCTCCAGCGCACCACGCGCAGGATGTCACGCCAGCCTGGCGCCAGGCCCCGTCGTAGCACCGACTCCACAAGGTCGTCTGTGCTGACGGCTGACGGACGGCGTGTCCGCTGGCTGCGCCCCTCATCGGGAACACTGTCTGCACCATCTGCACGTACCCGGCGCAGCTGACGATGAAGTTCGATCGGCGCTATGCCGTGTGCATTCAAAAACCTTACACCTGACCGCTTCAGCAGTGGCACGATGCTACTCTTGAGAAGGCCCGCGGTACCGTTAATGCATGGTCTTACACTTACCTGATGGTGTAACCTTTTGTAAAATAGTTTCTCAACACTAAAACGTTGTACTAGTCAAACTATTGTAATTTAGGAAGTAACATCGCAGATTGCTTACAAGTCACATTATGAAATGTGAATACACATCAGCATGCAAATGAAACTCTGATGTTGGTATACAGCAGTGTGTGTGTGTGTGTGTGTGTGTGTACGACAAGCGCAGCGAAGGCCCCTGCGTGAGTGCTAGTCGCGACCACGGGGAACCAGTTATTACAAGGGTATTATTTCCCGGGGTTCCCCGCCACTCCCCCCTCCCTCCCCCCTCTTTCTGGTGGGGACGTACCTGGCTGTGCGCGTCTCGTCGGCTCAGGGCTCAGTCCTCGGCCGCGCGTCACAGCTCGAGGTCGCGTGGGTGAGTACAGCCGCCTGCGAGCGTTCCTTTCACCGGTTCTTAACTGCTGTCCTAAACGGAGATAGTGTTATTGTTTTGTTATTGTTATTGCATACGTCAACAGTTGGCACACCTGTCAACAACTCTCCCAACCTAAAACTCGCTATCTCGCGTACGCACGCAACTTGAGATGCGTCTGGCAAAACGGAACTGTCGGGGCTCTTGTCTTGATGAAGCTGGCGCAGGCTTGAGTGGCAGCCATTACTATATTGGGGGGGGGGGGGGGGGGAATAAAACGGATCAACAACATTCACAATAACATATTAAATGCTATCGACGGCCGGAGTGTGTGTATGTGTGGGGCCGTGTTTCCAGCGGGTTGTGTACACAAGGAGTAAACCAGGAGTCGCGGTGTGTCGGCAGCGTATCGGAAAACGCAGCGCTGTAGCGCTCGCCCGAGAGTGAGGAGTGGAGCGCTCAATATTATTCCGCCCCGCTCCGTCATTGAGCGCCCCACTCTTGGCCGTTGCAGTTTCAGTTCCACACTGATAAGTCATGGCCTCGACTTAGCCGACCGGTGAAAAGAAGTTTAACTGAAACAAAATGTTTAAAATTTCTTCTTATTACATATATACGTGATTAATGAACTTTAGATGATTATTAAGAGAAAAGAAAAAGAATGGTTGCAGTGTTATTTATGCTTTGATGAGGCCATTTATAACACCAGCCTTTGCGATAATCCAAGGTAAAGGGGGCTGAAGCTCTGCATGTTGATGCTGTGAAGTGATTGGCTGGGCGGAAGTGCCACGCCCTCGGAGCGCGGCGTCACAACAGGAAGTCCCTGTGCGAGGAAGTGGCGGTTACCGCCGCCTCGGCATGGCGATTCCGTCTGCCCTCCGGTGGTCCATGTTGCGAGGTCGCAATGTTCCGCGGAACGTTCATGTAAAGTTTTAGGGTATTGTTGTTCTATAATTATATGGCTTGAACATATTTTGTGTCGACGAGACATGTTTGATTCGACGAACCACCCACGCAATCGCCCTGCAACCTGCATCTCGTTAAAATTTTTGCTTTGCAACACTGTCTATACACAGCTACAACTTTGCAAGGTTGAGTTTGCGGACGTACTTTCCTTAACAAAAACTGTCACCCATCTAAATTTATGCTTAGCACTTTCCGAACACTATGTTTGTGTCTGTTTATGTGTGTCTTTGTGTGAGACTGTCTACCTGTGTGACTGCACCTTTAGATGATAATATGAAGATTTATATATAAAAAATGATATTCAGCAATATTGTTGACAAGTATTTTTTGTGCGCCCACTCATGCCTTCTTTATGTATAATTAATCTGTGACGACGTGCCGCAGGTCGCGAGTTGGAGCCCCTAGCCATGCCGCCGCTGCAGGCGCCCAGCTGTGTCGCAGCCAGAACAGTGCCTCTGCCCCTCGACAGCAGGTACCGCCTGCTCCATGCCCTCTTGTGCATCTGCTCACTGCGTATCGTAGAATGTTCTGTGCAGGAAAGCGGCTACTGAAGTTTTTCAGAACCACCTTTACTGGCAATGCGGCTTTCTGGGGGTGTGTGTGTTGGGGGAGGGGGGGGTGGGGGGGGGCAGGGGCCGAGCATTGGGGGGGGGGGGGGGTTAGGGGTTCAAACACCCACCCACCCTTAGCACCAAATCTTTAATTAATTTCTTATTCATCACTCAAACAAATTTCATTTTAAAATTAATAAAAATTTTACCATTACAATATTTAAATTTAAGAACCGAAAACTGCTAAAATAGCATTATTTTACACCTTAAAATCCAAATTTTCCCGGGGTAGGACCCCCGGACCCCGCTTTAATACGGGGGGCCATGCTTCTTAACACCCCCCATACACCAAATCCTGGCTACGCCGGGGAAGGGGGGGGGGGGGGGGGGCTAGTTGAGTTTTGAGGTTTTTTCGCTCCTTTATTTTACCCTGAGAGTGGGACGAAATTAAAAACCTATTGCTAATAGAATTCATTGGAAACCTTACAAGTTAGCAATAAGCTCAGGTCAACATATACAGCCTCTAGATTTTTTTTATACCGGAAAACAGTACATAATTAAATGAAGAGGGGGCCAGACAATATTATTTTCTCAACAGCCCTGACTCGTAGTTGTAAATTAAACACAAATTGTGTGCAAAACAGTGGCAGTGATGTTTGTTTACAAACATTAGTTGAAGAAGCAAGGGAAATAAAAGGTTCTTGTGGAATCTATATCTAAAAATATTTGTTTGATTTTTCTACAAATTTAAGTATGGTGCCTTTAGGGAAGAAAAATACCCCGCCCCCTTCCTGTCAATGCAAAGAATGAGCTGCATTATTCATACAAAACCTACCTTAGAATTAGCATTAGTATCTGTGCAAACCAAGTCCAAATATAATAAATTAATGATAAACATCAGAGTAAAATTCAAGTTTAAAAGTAATTCAGTTTTAAACAGTAATGTTGTAAGAGTTTAATTTAAAAAATACCAATATTTTTCAGAGTCAACATTTTTTAAGGGAGCTTTAACAAAAGTTATTACTTTATTAAAATTTTCTATTTTGTATATGTCTTAGACATATTAAATACAAAATATTTTTTTTTTTACTTAAGTTATAAATCAACCTACTTTAGCTTAAATAACTAAGAAAATTTGGTTATATTTTGTGCATGCAAAGTCATTTTGATTTTATTTTCTTCTTTCAAAAATACTAATTCTCTCAATTGATGAATATTTCACATATAGTTGATTTCACATTATTTATACACAAGCACTGAGAAATTTATTGTTGATGCTTGCATAGAATTTATATTTACTGAATACTTAGTTTTAAAATTAAATAAACTTTATTTGTGCTCTATGGCTCTCAAATTTGTTCATTACAAGAATTATAAAAATAATAATTGAATATAAAATTTAAAAATTCTAAATTTTGGGCTGTTTCATTACCCAATCTTGAGGTTGTATCACATCAAGTGATCTTACAAGAGTATGTTTGTTTTAGAGTTAAGAATAATAAAGATTCAATATTAAATAAAACAAACATTGATAGCGGTGGAAACTCTTGAATGTGCGGAACTGTGCTGTTTGCAGCGGCAGAGGGGATGTGTCGGAAGACGAAGGTGCGGAATCGTCGAGCGGGACGAGGGGCGGAGAGAGGCACTGTGCCATGAACATCACCGTGGAGGAGGGTGCTTCGGGCAGTTGGGACGGAGCGCTCGAGAACGAGCTGCTGACTGCCATCACCAGAGCCGTGGGGAGCATCAGTCTGTCCGCCACCTCGCGATCCACCGCCAAGGATGAGGCCTTCGCCGGCGCCAAGCTCTGCCGTGGAAGTGATCTGGCAGGCTCGGACGAGGACGAACGTGTTGCTGCCCTCGGCAGTGCTGTGGAGAACATCTGCCTGTCTGCTCCTGTCCCGGACGAGACAGTCGAGACGACCGGCGATGCCGAGCCCTGTCTCCGGGACGATTCGGCAGACTCGGGCGAAGGCAGCGAGAGCGACGACTCGTCCAGCGATGAAGAAGAAGAAGAAGGCGAGAAGAGGGGGGTGCGGAGTAACCTGACTAGAAGTCCCATTAAAAGCCATAAGGTGAGGTCACTGCATATGGTTTCGTATTTGGAACACATTCAAGGAAGGCCCACATACTATGTTCCTAATGTTTACTCATTTTAAATTAACCTTTTTATGACTTCTTTTTTTTTCCTATTAACGTCTGCTGCAATACATTTTCGTTTTCAGGTTTTGTCGAAGGATGGACAAGCGGGAGGCAATGTGTACTACCAGAGACCTGCCCCTGACAACACACTGCGGTGGTCAAGCTACCACAGGAGGCTGCAGGTAGGGCCTGGCATTTTCTTTTGAGAGTTTTATGAGGAGACAGGCAATGGTCATTCTCATAGTTCACCGATTAGGGCACAGAGCTTGAAAAACACTTGACTCCCCAATGTGTTTGTTTACTTCAGTTTCACTGTCTTCTTCTTTCATTCAGATGATGTATTTCATGAATCAACTTAAGGTACAGCCATGATCAACATAGTGTTAACACGTTGATAGTTACAAGAATAAGCACTTTCACAACACAAAACTAGCACATCGGCCTGGCTTCAATCAACATAAACTTAACCCCAAATTTAGTTTTGTTCTCAAAAAATTAATGTTGCTGTAGTTGGTAGTGTGTAATTATAAAGAAAAATTTTTTTTCACCTTCGGAAATTAGACTGTAATGTTTATATGCAAGTCCATTGTGTGAACATAATAAGCAAAAGAAAATAATATTTGGTACATTCGAGTAAACTCGCTTATTTTCTTAGTTATTAAATTAAAATCTCAACTGACTTACGTAGAAGGACTTTTTAGAGCTTTTGATTGGCCGAAAACATATTACAGTTATAGTAATAACATATTATTATGCAAGTGTTAAACCTAGAGGGAACTTAGTTAACACTAATACCAGGCTTGTGTAAATGCTTATCGCAGTTTACGATTGTAGTTGGATTGAGTTGCATGGATTTAAACTGTTACGTATAATATTGTGAAAAGTTTATGTTGATATGGCTGGGTCTTTAAAGTTGAAAACAAGATGAATATCCTAACAAAACTGATCATTAAAAACTATCAGCATCCTTTTATATATATAGACTTATTTATGTGTGTGTGTACATAAAAAGTGTGTGTAGGCAGATATTTTTAAATGTGTTGTACCTCTTATGGTTTGGAACGAAGCCTCTGTTGATAAATGCAAGGAAGGATCAACACATCATGTAAGTTAATTTGTTTCAGCAATATTATAAACACAATTTCTGCTAATTTCATCTGGAATCTTAAACCATTATATACTTTTTAAATTTTTTTTTTTTTTTTTAGTTCCGTCTGTTTTGTCATAGATACATACAGCAGGAAGCTAGCTGCTGCATTGACACGTGTTGTCAGATCAGTTGTGACTGTCAATTTATATGCCATTGAAACTTTTGAGTTTATTTTTTTTTGTAATGGGTAATGGCCATGTTTTGTGGTATTGTAGTCCATGGTTATTGACTTTTTTTTACAATTCAGGTGCGTGTGACCATGATGTTTGGTGTGGCGAAATGAATACAAATAATATTATGTTTTCAAGTTAAAAATGACAAATGTGCCATGTTTTGAATTTTTCACGCGTATTTTTACGTTACTGTAAAAAAAGTTGAATTCTTTTGTTGATATTGAAGTTCTTCAAAAAATATCAAAAATAAAGGGTATATGAATATGCCATGTCAAATATTCTTAAGGAAATGAATATTTGTTATTTTGAAGTGATAGTATTCGAGGTTGAATCAAATACAAATAGTTTATTATTTGTATTTGAAAATTAAAATATTCGCACAGGCGTAGTCTTTAGAACAAAAAAAAATATATTGCATAACGTAAGTCTCACCCGGCGGTAGCTGCGAGTGGAAGCTCCATCGTGAATGGCTACCAACACACGAATAAGTGTCGCAGACAGCTCTGAGTAGTGGGGATTTGTAGGCGGGTAACCAAGATATGGTCCAGTGTTATCAGAAATTGATTTGAAGCGTTCCTTGCAGCTCCAGTGTCTTGGAGATCTTATTTATCAGACAACCCTTTAATTTAAAGACACCCTGAAATGTTATATTAACAGCTGAATTTTAAAACTGGACACTTTTAGTTTAAACTTTAATGGTAGTAATATTCCATACAATTCTAACTTGTTGCGGTATATTTATTTATATTTATTTTAATGAAACACACGCTGTACTGAAATTAAAATAAATATAAGCCAAACATGTGACAATTGCATTTAAAAAGCTTGCAGTGATTTTTCGAATGGGTGGTCCTACCACTTTTTGCTAATAAAGGTGATAAAGGTGTTTACGATATTTATTATTTAGTTTGATATGGTATTCTCATGAACATGTGCCATTTAGCACCAAATGGGAGATATCATGCTGCTATCTCACTGCTGTTGGGCTAAAAATGTATGTCCTTTATTAAAAAAAATGCCATTGCACATGCTAATGTGTTTGTGAAACTGAAAATCAAAAAAAGATTATTATTATTTTTTAAATATGTATTGAATATGTTTGTCAGGGTTTCATCAATCACAACAATGTGGGAATCACAAATTTCAACCCAGACACCACGATTCTGTGGGGAGATGAAGTTCAGAAGTGCCTCCAGGACTATACAAAGTGAGTTGACAACAATTATGTGGTGTGATGGAGTGGGGCTATGCCGTGGTTTACTCAGTGGTTCTCAAACATTTCAAAATATTTGTAGACACATTTTATACAAATTTCTGAGGAATATATTATAATAATTAGTTAAGTAAAATATTACGGGAAAAATAATGCTATAAAAAAAATGAAACGTACCTTATGTTTATTCATTTTTGTGTTTCTAATAAACTTCAGCCTGCAGAGGTGTTCAAATAACACATAATGATGGGGTAACAGAAAGAGCAGTATATCCATAATGAAATGGTATAAGAGTAACATTCATTTTTTTAACTGAATGCACATACCTCTGGAATACCACAGGGCGCATCTGGAAATTGTCTAGGGTGCTTCAGTGCGCTCTGGCGGACACTTTCAGAACCACAGGGTTAGTCATGGTGAACCTAAATTGATATTTTTTGCGAAGTAAACTGCTGTCTTGGGCATTTTATGCCTCTAGTATAATTCGGTGATCAAAACTAGGGTGAATTGCATGTATGTAGTACCTTGACTAACAAGCTACAAGCTTCTTTTTTTTTTTAAATTGGGTGATTCAAAAATTATTTTGACGTGACAACGTCTAATAAATCGATGAACGCTGGCTGCACGCACAAAAAAGTGTCCCACTACGGATGTACCACTACACGCATGCGTGGCATCTCTCTGGTATGTTGCGGACGGTACAGAGAACTCAGCCGTCACGTGGCGGCGTACTGGTTCGAGGTTATTGTTGTGCACTGCGCCACGGGAGTATATTCGCAAGGAAATGGCGTTCTTACTAGTACATATTATTTTAATTACTAGTGTAAATCAGTATATTTAAACAGTGTTGTAACAGTATTGTTTTAGCTGTGTAACTAAATATTTATTGCTGGTATGATACTTTTCACGCTTTAGTTTTACATTGGTAATTATTTGTCATGAGTTATTATTTGATCAACTAAATCACACACCGTGTTATAGTTATGAGCCCACGAGCGTGTAAATATTTTGAGTCCAACAGAGAATATGCTAGTTAAAATAAATTCAAACAAATATTGTGCATGGAATATTATTAATTTATACCATCTGAAACAATTGTTTCCAATATGGCCTCGTGGCCGTGCGATTAGCATAGCTGATTACCAATCCAAAGATTGACGGATCGAATCCTGGCCGTTACAATACTTTCATTTTTGTACTTGTGAAAATAAATATGGCGCGCGCGACATTACAAAAGTAATAAATATATTTCAATTAATGAATGCAAATAGAAGTAAATTTACTAATTAAATTGTACATTTCATTTCACTCCTTCTTTGTATCCATAAAAAATAGTGATAATGCAAAAAAAATGATTCAATTTTATTCATAAAAGTATGCAGAGGTAGATTTTATCGTACGGTTACAAAAACCTATTACGGCTCAGTCTCAGGCTGAATATGATATTTCCTTTTCTTCTGGATTAATCATTTCATCAATGTTTTGTTATGACGTTGTCACGTTAAACAATCGTCCGTAAACCGACTTTACAGAAACCAATTTTTTGTGTTTATGGGTTATGGAAGTGAAATATGGCATAGAGCATGGTTAACCCACAAACCGGTCAATCAGGAGTCTACTGTAGTTATCCCAGGTGGAAACACTAACAGCACCACTGTGGTCCCATAGACTTGGCTGAGATACAGGTTTTCTTTAAAACATTTTAAATTATATTTTAATGAAAGTATTTATTTATTTTATAAACCAGATTTGATGAAAAAATAAAATAACTTTTTTTCCCCTCAGTAATTGATCAAAATGAGGCAGCATTCACAGGTACGTAAAAAAAAAAAAAAAAACCACACCTAATATTTATTTTAGTGATGGTTTCACACTGTGACGATGACTTGTGTCTGTAGCAAGGGGCCTGCAGAGCACTCGCGCTTCACTCAGGACTACCAGACGACGCTGTTTGGTCCCGTGTCTCCGGAGAGCAACGGTGGCAACCGCTCGCCGCCCCTCAGCGACTCCGGGGTGGGGTCGATGCTGTCCCCCGCCTCGCCCTCGCGCACCGGCTCCCCTCCCCACCCCGTGCTCCCGGTCACGGCGCGCCAGGCCATCGTCAACAGCATCTCCCAGGACGAGAAGGAGGAGGCGTTGCTCAAGATAAACAACGCCTCGATGAGCAAGTTGATGCGGGAGGACGACCCCGATGGAGACACGTGAGTGAACCCTAGCTGAACTCAACTGTCGCTTACAAGCAGTGGCGTAGCCAGGATTTGTGTATGGGGGGTGTTAAGAAGCATGCCCCCCCCCCCCCCCCCCGTATTAAAGTGGGTGGTGGGTGCTCCTCCCCCGGGAAAATTTGGATTTTAAGGTGTAAAATAGTGCTATTTTAGCAGTTTTCGGTTCTTAAATTTAAATATTGTAATGGTAAAAATTTTATTAATTTTAATATGAAATTTGTTTGAGTGATGAATAAGAAATTAATTAAAGATTTGGTGCTGGGGGGGGGGGGGGGGGGCGTTTGAACCCCTAAACCCCCCTCTCCCCCCCTGGCTACGCCCCTGCTTACAAGAAAACGCAGTCTATGTGACTTTTTTTTAAATTAGTTTTTTTGTTTTTCCATGGAAATGTAACCAGTTAGCATCTTTTCGTGAAGTGAATTCTCTGAAAATCCAACAGAGTGTGCTGCTATGGTCGAACACCGACATTCGTTCAGTTCCAGCATGGCACATAAAAGTTATTTACCTCTCCTGAAAAAATCTGCTTTTTGTCACATAGGCAGTGTTGTTACTTAAGCGACAATATGTAGAGATGCGAGTTGGAAAAGTTTCTCCTTCTTTCTCACTCCCCCTCCCCCTCCTAATGAGAACAGATTTTCATAATTTAAGACAAAGTTGGCATGCATGGATAACAGTACAATCTCTAAATGCTTAAGTCTATACACGTATAAAATTATTATTTATTCTGTCCCAAACGTTTTTGTACCACTTCCAAAATTGTACGCTACTATTATATTATTTCCATTTATTTCGGTGCATTTAAGCATCTGTGAGGTTTACCGATTGAAAATATTCTGTAGGTATTGACAATGTTTCATTAAATAAATCGTGCATGAGACAGCTTAGCAATAATTTGAGCAAAGTGCATGAAATATATATCAGCACAATCAGTTTCTGTTTGATTATAATTCTCAGATGTTTAAGCCCCGGGCCAGTGGAAAGTCGTCAAATTGCTTGAATGCTGCACGCCAGGCCGCGAGGGGCGGGGCTTAACGCCGGTGTGTTTGGTGCGGCAGGAACCTGACCGTGCTGGTGCGGTCCTGGGAGAAGCACGGCCGCCCCTTGGCCTTGCTGTACGCCATGGTGGAGCGGATGAAGTTCGTGAAGAACGGCCTGTCTCGCAAGACGAAGGCGGGAGACTCCGCCCTGCGCCTGGCCGCGCTGTTTGCACACGCTGATCCCCTGGTGGCGAAGTACATAGCAGAGATGATGGTCTTGTGTGGAGATGACATCAACGAGGTGTGTTTGGATGTACACCAAATCAATTATTATGAAGGATGGTTGTAAATATTAATGGTTTTTCTCACAACTAAAATATTAGTACATACATGCACTGAATACCAGTGGTGTCTTAAATTTGTGACAAGAGAAAAACTATATTTTCTTATGAATGTACAAGAAATTTTTTTATATTAGCAAAATTAATTCATTTTTTAACTATGGCAATATACAAATAAATTAACTTGACAATTTTTTTAATCATATTCTTATTCATAAAAAGAAGTTAAGATTTAAAATATTTAACTGTGGCAAATAATAATTGCCACTTCCAAACCCTCCAAATTGCTTTCAAAAATGGTAATTATGATTTAAAATTATTTTTTTTTGTTCAAACATTTTTTTGTGATTGAGTAGTAAATGTTTTTGCTGTGATTTTAATTTGCACTGTTATCAAAAGTTTGTTTTAAATATTCTTCATTTTAGCTGAGTTGAAAGTTCAGATATAATTTTTATTTATGGTGTTAATGACCCATTCCTATATATCTATGATAAATTGTCTGCATAAAGCACTGCACATTTTCTAGTATAAGAATAAATTAAACAATGAACATTGTGACTAATGAATGCTATATGATAGGCAATAGCTGTGGGTATTGAGTAGAATAAATATTCTTGCACTCTTTAATTATTTATGTACGTGGTTCTGCCTTAGCATTTTATCAATTTTAGTTGCAGATGCTGTGTAGTAATTTGCATTGCACGCGAGGGAATGCATCTTTGAGATGGCTGTTACAATGTAGTGCATGCTGGGAGGTGACCGCAGGTTTGTGTGCTCTCGCTGGCGGCAGGTTGACGCGCAGGGCAACACGGTGATCCACAGCGTGTGCGCCAAGGGCGACCCCCACGCGGCCGTGCTGCGCGAGCTGCTCAGCGTGCCCCAGTTCAACGTGAACCTCGCCAACAAGCAAGGAGGTGAATCCTTGCTCCGTGCCTGTCGCCCTTCCCGCTTTCCTACCCAGTAACTGAACACAATTTTTTTTTTTTTTTTTTTTTTGCTTTCAACGCGTTTAATATTAATCTTGCATGGAAAATTTTTACCTGAAGAAATGTTACTGATTGAGTTGGTGCAGTGGCAAGATAGTGGAACCTGGTTGAAATGCCGATCGGCTGTACCGAACTTTGTTTTTTTTTTCCCTGCTTTTCCATGCAAATGTAGGGATAATCCTTCAACTGTAGTCAATAGTCGAATTATTCCCCAATATCCTTGTTCTCTATGTTACTTCTCTTAATGATGTTGACAAACTGTTAAAACCAAGTTAGATAATTATGTTCTATCTGTGGGTTGATTTTTATTTTTTTTTTTTTTTCATGCCATAAGATTCTTCCAGCAAAAGTCTGAATAGCAGTCTGCATTAAATGGGCAATTTGTCTCTCTTTATATTGTACGATATCTGCTATTAGTGCAGTTCTTGTTTGTGTACTACACCCAAAGAGCACCAAAGTTAAAACATAACTTTATTCAGCAAAACTCCTTATCTACACCTTTCAGGGGGAACAAAAAAAAAAAATGTAAATTGATGGAAAATTGTAGTGTTTAAAAAGTTTCCTCTAAGAGAATTTACACATTAGACAAATATTCTAATTTTGCATTTAATCTTAATTTTAGTTAACTCCATCTAACAAGTAAATATTACAACACAAAAATATTATTATGTATCAACTTAAACTAACAACAAAACTGCAACCCAAGTAAGAGTAATGTAGCGTACTGATAACTATTGTCATAGTAATGTCTAATGAAACAAAACATTTTATGTGATTTCTGGGGACATTATAACTTTAATGATATATTTTTTTTTTAACATGGATGGAAGATGTGTTTCCAAGTAGCATTAGAGTATGCTTCTTATAGAACCTCGTATTTACATTTTTAAGGGACCAGGATAAAAATACATTAACATCAGGAACACTTTAAAAGAGAGTTAAAAGTTTTTTAATTATCTCACTATAATGGAAACAAAAAGAAAAATATACACAACAGTAAATAAAAAATCCATCCTATCTTGTAGTTCTTCACAATTGTTAAAGACTTGATCATGAAATTTTCTGTTCTGTGCATGTTGAAGCATCTTAAAATGTTCACTTTTTAGGGTGAGATTTCTTTTTAGAACAATTTTGACTTTGTGTATAATTGTATGTTAACATTTAATTAATTTAAGATTTTTGTTATAATAATAATGGGTGTTACGCAATTTTTATTTAGTGACTAAGACTATGATGATATTGTCAACAGACACTAATTTTGGTCTTAAAAAATTAATAAATATTAACATTAATAAAATTAAAACTTGTAATCAAGTATGATTATATGTTCTATGATAATGCAGTTTCATATGTATTGTGCCTCACGGCTCGGCCAGGCGCAGCAAGTGATAGGTGGTGCATGTGTTGCAGAGACACCGCTGGAGATTGCAATTGAAAAGGGTGCGACGGAGATGGAGAGATTGCTACTCAGGAGCGGAGGCTGGCTTAGCTCCGACTTAGACCAGGTCAGTTGCCACCATGTGTACCAGTCAACGACTGTTCAGTAATGCCCATAGTACACTTAATATGGCTGTGGAACACCAAAGTGAATAATGCACAAAATTCTGATATGTTTCAGATTATACACTACAACCTGTTTTAAGTCTTGTGAATATCTAAATCAGAGTGGGAGACACAACAGAGGGGGAACAAAGCTTGAAAGTGAAAAGAATTCAGAAAGAAAATTTTTGTGTACTGAGAGTAACACATTTTTCATGCTTTCAATCCTCGTCTAACATTCATAGCAAAAAATTTTGCTTCTGATTAACTTTTGATGTCAGTTACTGAAGAAATGTCATTTAAAATTGTTTAAAATTATATAACTGAAACATTAAGAGGTTTTGTCATCAAATTTATTCAGTTGCATCTTAAAACATGAAATTGAATACACCTGTAGGTAATTTTTTTTTTGTGATACATATTTTGCACAGTATACCAAACTGTATCTGTATATTGTTGCTGCAAATATGGAAAAACGCTTTGTTTAAAAGAATACAATTTTAAATTTGTATGATGTATGGCAACAACTAGAACCATTTACTTCTGTACACTGCTGTCTAAGAGAGGGATGCTGTAAAGGCACATGAGTTACAGATGGCTAGTTACTGAAGCTGGCTGCTGACAGAAAACATGGCGAAACTTTTCAGGTCAAAATTCTTGAACAAACAAAATGTTAAACTAAAAATTATTAAAATTCCCATTAAAAATAATAAATCAATATGCCATCAAATTTACAAGTGGCATGAGAATGATGACTTTTGGTTTTCAATTGCATTATAGCTGTTTTTAAATTTGAAACTTATGAATTTATAGTGTTCTGTATTAGCTTGATTCAGCATAAGATATTTTGTTGAAAAACAAAATTTTTAATGTATTGATCCGAGAGTGGAATAATGACACAATTGTAGATTACATATGCAAATCAGTCTATGTCATTTGCTGACATCAGCGCTTGTTAAATATTATTATTAATGTGCAATATTACAAAATCAAAGAGCTTTTAATTAAGTTAAAATGGATTAATTATTTCAGATTTATTTATCTTTCTTTGGCATGCTGTGTTCCCACCATTTGTTTTGTGCGAGTGTTGGAAGGCAATGATGTCTGCAGGTTGCTCAGCACTTGCTCGAACATTGGCCTGAGAGCAGTCACAACCTTAGTGGACTCCACGCAGGCGTGGCCAGTAGCGCCAGTGGACTCCACGCAGGCGTGGCCAGTAGCGCCAGTGGACTCCACGCAGGCGTGGCCAGTAGCGCCAGTGGACTCCACGCAGGCGTGGCCAGTAGCGCCAGTGGACTCCACGCAGGCGTGGCCAGTAGCGCCAGTGGACTCCACGCAGGCGTGGCCAGTAGCGCCAGTGGACTCCACGCGGGCGTGGCCAGTAGCGCCAGTGGACTCCACGCGGGCGTGGCCAGTAGCGCCAGTGGACTCCACGCGGGTGTGGCCAGTAGCGCCACTACTGCATCTTGGACTCATGGTTCTGACAACCTGGGCAATCTGGCTTCTCTTAATAAGTGTGATCATGGTCTAAGCCATCCTTTATTGTCCTTTTGTTTGAGATAATTTTTGTGTATATTTATGTAGCATGTAATGTAAATAGTTTTTCTAGCCTATCTTAGAAGTTAATTGACCATTTGAATATGTTAATCAATTGGTTTTGGAGTGTGTCATGTTTTTTTTAAATGTTTATTATAAGGCTAAATTTTATTAATGCAATTATTGCACAAATTTTTTAAGTTTCTTATATAATTTTTTGGATGAGTTTAAGTGAAACTGTTTAGTGTCCAGCTATACAGATGTTATAATTTGTAATAGAAACTTAAGTACATTTTATTTGTATAAAATAGGTTATCCCTACAGAATTAATTTGTTTTAACTTGCTTACATAGTCATCCCATGCCATACACAGCTCACAAACTGTAGATTTCAATCATATGTATATTTTCACCACTTTACATAGTTGTTAACAATGCCTAGAATTATCTATTTTTTACATTGAGAAACCTATTTTCCATCTAATGAAACAAAACATTTTATGTGATTTCTTGGGACATTATAACTTCAATGATATTTTTTCTTTAACATGGATGGAATATGTGTTTCCGAGTAGCATTAGAGTATGCTTTTTATAGAAAACCAAAAGAAGTTCATTAGAAAACCAAAAGAAGTTCATCCTATTGTTGGGCAGAGTAACTGCAGTAAATAGGCATGTTACATGTCAAATTTCAACTCATTATACCTGAGCGATTGAGCAGTGAGATTCATTGTCTTATCACAGTATCAATTAAGTATGTATATATTTACGTTAAGTAATTTAATTATTTGAATGTGTACTCTTAGACATGATATCTATTTCTTGATACAGTGAAACCCCATATTTACGTTAACAGTATTTACGTTTTCCCGTTATTTACCTCCTTTGTTTTTGGCTCAATTTATTTTCCATAAGGCGGGATATGTCGTTTTCACGCTTGTTAAGTCGGAAAAGTTTCTTAATTCCCGTTATGAACGCCTTGTTCAGTGTTTACAAACATCGAAACATGGCCGCCATGGAAGAAAGATACATCAAAAGCTGCGTATGTGAATGCGTTTGCGTCGTGAACAGTGCAAGTAACCTTGCACTATTCACAATACTTCTATTTCCTCAGCTTTCCGCTACGAGCGCTGGTAGTATCATTGTCTTTAGCGGTAAATGTATTTGACACATCTTTAACTCTTTGTCGTTATTAATATCTGTGAGAAAATGGAGAAAGTGAAACAACGAAAAACTATTACAGTTGCCGATAAAATTAAAATAATTGCCAAATTCGACGAATATGTTGGATCACGTGTGGACCTTGCGAAAGAACTTTCAATCCCTGTGAGTACTCTTAGCACCATCATCAAAAGCCGAGAAACCATCACTGCAAATGCCGCGCAATGTGGGCCAAGTGCTAAAAAACGTAAATATGTGAAGGACTCGAAATTCAAACAGCTGGAAGATATTCTTCTTAAGTGGTTTTCTGGTGCACGTGCCGCAAATTTACCAATAAATGGTACAATACTGAGAGAAAAAGCACGTGTTATTGCCTCTAGGCTGGGAATTCAAGATTTCTCAGCTTACAATGGATGGATTGATCGGTTTAAGCAGCGTCACAATATTGTTTACAAGGTGGTTTGTGGCGAAAGCAAAAATGTGGAGGTGGAGACTGTGGAACATTGGAAGGAAAAGCTACAGGAAAAAATTGCTGGGTTCGACCCGAAAAATGTTTTCAATGCCGACGAAACAGGGTTGTTTTTCAATGTTCTACCAGACAAAACCTTTAGTTTTAAAGGGGAAACATGTCACGGAGGTAAGCTCAGCAAGCAACGGATTACTGTGTTATTGCTTACCAATGCAGATGAAAGTGAAAAATTCCCCTTTATGTCATTGGCAAAGTGAGGAAACCTCGGTGTTTTAAAAACATCAAGTCACTCCCAACAAAGTACGAAGCAAACACCAAAGCCTGGATGACCAATGCTTTGTTTCAGAACCAGTTGCATGCATTTGATTCAAAAATGGCTTTGCAAAATAGGAAAGTTCTTCTTTTCATAGATCAGTGTTCTGCTCACAAAGCAACCATCCAGCTTCGCAACACTGATATTGTTTTCTTCCCAGCAAACTGCACGAGTGAGCTACAGCCCCTTGACTTGAGTATCATTCAGGCATTCAATTTTTTGTACCGCAGATACCTAGTTTCAAGGGCAGTAACAATGCTTGATGTTGGAAAAGACCCTTCTTTGATGAAGATAAATCTGCTGACTGCATTACATTTTAGTGCAAGAGCCTGGAAAGAAGTGAAAACATCAACAATTCAAAACTGCTTTGCAAAAGCTGGATTTGTGTTCCCAGAAAAGGCTTACACTCTCAGTGAAGATGATTACAGTGACATTGAAGATGTTGAAGGACATGAGAGGGTGTTGCAGGAGAAATTATTTCAAGATTACGTGGATGTGGACAGTCAGGTGATCACTTCGGAAGTGCAATGTATAGAAGATATTGTAGAAAACCATGTCAGTACTTCTCAACAGGATACTGATGAAGATGATGATGATGATGATGAAGAAGTGACAACACCCACGAGTAAAGATGCTCTTGCTGCTCTTCAAACTCTGCGAGACTACATTGGAGTATCTGCTGGTGAAAACTGTGATGGTGTTTTTGATAATTTTTATACTTTAGAGAAGCAGATCATGTGCATGAACACTCAAAGATGCAAGCAAACCAAGATTTCTGATTATTTTACAAAGAAATAGACCTAAGTTAGGCTTGAAAGTTTTTGCACATAAGCCTACAAAACTTTTTTATGGTAACATTTTATCATGGCACACATTGCTTCAATGTTGTATTCACACAATTTTATAAGTTATATGTTGTAAATTTATTTTTGTTTACATAGGCCTAAGAAGGATTTTTTTTTTAAAGATATTTCGTTCACTGTGTCTTTTTTTTGATGTGTCTGACTACTGGAGTAAAAGGAGTGCATTAAACCAGGTATGTTACATTTTAAAAATATGTTTCCCTGAATTTACACTTTCCTGGTATTTACACTTTTTGTCTCTGTTCCCCTGAAAAGTGTAAATAAGGGGTTTCACTGTATCTATATCATGATATCTATATCATGACTCCGTGATATCTAATAAGTTAAAAATCTGAAAAATGTCACTCCGGGTAAAGGTTGAATGTGCTTTGATTGTGAATTAACTATAGGTACCAAGCTCTTAGCTAGATAATAATTAACTATAGTAACATATACCAAGAGACCTGAATATGATTGTATAGTGTTTGTGTCTCCATGAGGGTTTTTCCTGTGACAACAAACTTAAACCAGCAATGGTTAATGACAAAGATATTATTTTTAATCAAACTTCCCCCATTACAAGACTTATACAAAGGTTCTGCACATTAAGAAACAAATTATGTCTCTCATGCAGAAGGAATCAGGGCCTAATGAAGTTTATTCCAGTAAGTCCATTGGTCCTATAGAGTTATATAAACATAACAAGACCCCTTTGAACTTAAGTATTTCTAACACTTGGGTAGGTTATACTGTTTAAAGCTATAATTAATATCACTGAGTACTAAAGGGAAGACAAAGTGAACCTGAAAAATAAGAGAACAAAGTGTCTATTTTTTTTTTTATTAAATACTATTCTATTTTAGTCCAAGGGACTGTAGTTCCCATTAAAAGGTCGGTTTTCAGTGATGGTAAATAAATTACAGCTAATCATATGTACCACATAAATAAATTGCATACTAAGGGGTGGGAGGTTAGAGGGATTAAACAAAAAAGATTTACTATTGCGGTCTTTGAATTTTGTACATTTGTTTATACTCGACAGAACCAATGGAATTTGAATTGCAGAATAAAATGTAAAAATGTAGGTATAAAAAAAATTGCATCACTTAAAATTAACTTTTTGTTTATAGTTCATGTTGGTGGATTTTTGTGAATAACCATAACTTGTTAGTCATGCTGATTGTATTGAGGTTAATTGGCTATTCTTTTCCTCTTGATGGAGGAACTCCTATGTTCTGTTAACTATGAAGGGAAAGAAAGATTACCTGTGAGTCCCTCACATTGGTTCAAACAAAACGATTGCATTAGCACAAATAATTACAAATGTTTTACATCTGTGTCAGCAAAATGTATATTTTTCTAAAATTCTGCTACCATTAAGAATATACTATTATTTGGTATACAGAATAAGATTAAAGATAGAGAATATGTGCATTGGATAGACATGCCTTGTTAGCTGGAAAGTCGACACATTGACATTTCCTGTCGTGGCTAGTGTTGCTTATATTCATAATTGGTGATATAAGGTACAAAATATTTTCTTATGTTTTATATATTGTAACATTTAGAGATATAATAAAGTTAATGAAAAATAAAACTGTTCTTGTTGGATCTTATAAGTAGTTTGACCTATATACTGTTGTGTATTATGCCATGGATAGTTCATAAATTAATTTTTTTTAAATTATATTTTATAAGTATTTTAAAACTATACTTTTTGTGATCACTCAATAAGTAATTTAAGATGTTTATTTTTTGGTTTAGTTATAATTAATTTATATATTAAATATTTTTGGTCACCTTAAATTTGACATTGCATTGTGTGTATATGTTGGGTGGGGGGCGGTTATGTCTTGGCGTGTATAGAGGGTGTGGGGGTTGGGGGGGGGATGGTGTGGGGGTTGGGGGGGGGGATGGTGTATGTGGGTGGTTTGGCTGGTTGGGGTTGTGTGTGGGTGAGGGATGGGTGGGGGGGGGGGTTAAGGAATGGGGGTGTAGGTGTGGTTGGCATATGTGTGTGTATTGTTGGTTCAGGTTGGGTGTGGAGGTGTGGTTGAGGGGGGGGGGGGACAGAAGTGGATGGTGGATGTTTGTGCAGGTTTGGTTGGGGGGGGGGGGGGGTTAGGAATGGGGTGTAGATGTGGTTGGGGTGTGTGCATTGTTGGTTGCGGGGAGTGTGGGTGTGGTTGGGGAGAGAGTGGGTGTCGGGGGGGAAGAATTTTGGTGTAGATGTGGTTGGGGGGGAGTGTGAATGTGTTAGGGAGGAGTATGAGTGTGTTTGGGGTATTTGTGGGTTTGGCATGGGCGTGTAGGTGAGGTTGGGGGGAGTGTGTGTATTGTTGGTTGGGGTGGGTGTCCAGTGTGGTTGAAGGGCAGATGTGGGTGTTTTTGGGAGGAGTGTGGATGTGTTTGGGTGGAGTGCAGGTGTCATTGGGGTGTGTTTGGGTGAGGAATGTGGGTGTAGGTGCGGTTGGGGAGAGTGTGTTTGAGTGTCGTGGGGGAGGGGTGTGAGGTTGAAGAATGATGGTGTAGGTGTGGTTAGGGGGAATGTGTTTGGGTATCGGTTGAGGAATGGGGGTATAGGTGTGGTTTGGGGGTGTAAGTGTGTATTGTGTGTGCAGGTATGGTTGGGAGAGTGGGTGTGTTTGGGGGGAGTGAGGGTGTCATTGGGGGGTTGATGTGTTTTTTTGGGTGAGGGTGTAAGGAATTTGGGTGTAGGATTGGTTGGGGAATGTATGTGTATTGTAGGTTGGGTGTGTAGATATTGTTAGGGATGGTGTGCACAGGTGTGGTTTGTGAGGATTGTAGGTGTGTTTGGGAGTGTGAGTGTGTTTGGGGGGAGTGTTTTGTGTGTCATTGGGGGCAGGGGGTTGAGAAATGGGGTTGGGGGTGGTGTGTGCAGGTGTGAATTGGGGGTTTGTGGGTGTGTGTGGGTGGAGTGTGGGTGTCATTGGGGTGTGTTTGGGTGAGGAATTGGGGTGTAGATGTGGTTGGAGGAGAGTGTT